>NW_001914942.1:0-58118 GCF_000208925.1 Entamoeba histolytica HM-1:IMSS | reverse complement strand
GATGTATGTTATTCCAATTCCTTACTGGAGAATTTCCATTTAGAGGAAAGAGTGATAAATTAACATTTGATGCTATTAATGCATGTGCACCATCTTATCCTCATAATATGCCAGTTAATGCAAAAGATCTTTGTCAAAAATTAATGGTACTTGATATGAATAATAGAATTGGTGTAAAATCAACAGATGAATTATTATCTCATCCTTTCTTTACAGGTATTCAATTTGACTCTCTTCTTCAACAAACACCACCACCATTTGAAGCAGGAATGGCTATTCCTAAAATTGAAGATTTTATATATCCCGGATTATTAAAAGAAGGTGAAAAAGTTATTTTATATCGTACAGTATATAAACGTAAAGGAATTAGTAATACTAAACGTGACTTAATTTATACTGACCTTCCTCGTCTCTTTTATTGTGTTTCTAAAACTCCTAATATTAAAGGTGAAATTCCTCTTACTAAAGATACTTCTTATTTCATTAAAAGTGGATCACAATTTATTATTAGAGTACCTGGCAGAGATTATCAATTAGAAGATTGTCTTGGAGAACCTCAAGTATGGATTAATGCATTTGATGCTACTTGTCATAAATGGAAATAAAATTAACTTCATATTAATAATGAAAATACTCATTCAGTATTTCTTTTGATATTTATTATTCTTTCCTAAAAAAAAATAATTCATTAAATTTAGTAGAAAAAAGATAAAATTTCATTTGATTTTTATAATGTTTATTTTTATTATCTACTTTCTTTGATTCTTTCTTTATTCATTATTTGGTTTGGAAAAATTTTCTTTCTTATTCTTCCTTTTAGTTTGAAGTATAGTGTTATCATAGAAATAGTAAGAGGGATGATAAATAGATGGAAGATATTCATCAGGTATAAATGTATTGAATATCTGAGATGTATTGAATTGAATAAAAGAATTTAACAAGATGATTCTTTTAAATAAAAAAAAATAGATTAGAGCGAACGGAAATACTCACAAGCTTTATCAAAATAAAATTGGTCAACCCCCATAGCAGGTTCAATTGGACGAATTGTATTTTTCATTTGATGGTCAGAAGCATGTAATATTGAAGAAATTCCAGATAAAGCGTAGTTAGTATGGTACAAATCAGGTTTTTTAGAAGGCTTATCTCTATATCCACCGTCTTTATTTTGAGAAGCTAAAATAATGTAATCAAGAAGTTTATCAACGTTTGGGAAAACAGGAGATGCTTGGAATGTTTTAGAATACTTTTTCAGAATACCAAAAATAGATGCTTGCCAAAATGTATAACAAGCATCAACTAATTTGTTAATTCTTCCATCAAACCCACCTTCAATTGGTTTTTGTCTTTGGATTAACCATCTTAATAATTTGTTAATATCTATTTCATCTATTCTACCTAATAAAGCTAATGCAGCAACAGCACAGTATGAATATCCTCCATGTGCTTCACCTCCTGGACATCCAGAAAACCCTCCCTCATACGTTTGACATTTTAATAACCATTCAGCAACCCCTTGTTTTAAATTATCGTCAAGAATATTTAATACATACGCAGTAGATATTGCACAATAACAAGCCCTTGTATCAATATCTCCAGAGTCACAATTCATTTCAAAAGAACCATCAGGAAACTTTTTAGATATAAGAAAATTATATGTGTTTTGTCTATTGATTAATTGGTAAGCATTCACTGTTCCAATATCTATCATTGTACATACTCCAGAATAACAACCTGCAACAATTGGAATACTTTGTTGTGACCCTCGTATTACACCATCTGGAAGTGTTATTAATCTTAAAGCCTCAGTATATTCATTCAAATATTTATCTACATTATATCCAAATAGCCTTAATGGATTAAGAGTCCAATATAATATCCATGGAGTTGATGAGTCTAATGACATAAACCCTGATGGAAGGGGTTTATGAATAGATAAAGTTAACCATTTAATATGTATCTCTGGATTAAATGAATAAGTCAAAAAATTATGTCTTATAATATATCTTGTATATGCCTTTTCTTTTTCAACAGTATTTTGGCATTCATACTGATCTATAGAAGTAACAGTTTCTACTTCTACTTCTTCAATTTCCATTTATGATTTATATTTTTAAGTTCATTTTTTGAATTTAGGACATTTAATTGAATAAAGTTAATTAAAAAATGTAAAAAAGAAGATTAGGTTTTTAGGTATTGTTCACATCCCCTTACGTTAAGTTATATACTTTAATATATTACTTTATACCTTCAATCGTTATTATTCTTTTTACATTCTAAACAATAAAAAAGAAAAGGATTTAAACTATCAACTTTTATTTCCACTCATTATTTTAAACTAAAAACTAAAAAACAAATTGTAAGAAGTAATGATTAACATTTTCAATTTAGGAATAAAACAGTGGATGATAAAAATACTATTTGTAGTTGTTTGTCATTTTATTATGTTTTTTTTTATTTATGAATAATAATTGATTATAGGTTCTTGACATTATTATTTATGGATTTATATTACAAAGTATTAATGGTTATGAATCTTTAATCTTTTTCAATGAACAACCATTATTCTATTATAGAAGAATATCATTTTTCTTATCATTAGTAGTAGATTTATTAATATTATTTGTTGGAGTATTTTCTTTACTAATACTTCTTCTTTTAAATTATCAATATTCAATAACAAAAGTATGGGGACTATTTTTTGTATTTCTATCAGTTTTCTCTTTAATTGGGACTTTAACTACGTTGAATTTAGGAAAAAATGAAGTAGACATTTTCATTAAAATGGATAATAAAAGTATTTTTGAAATAGAAAAAGAAAATACTTGTTGTTTGGACCTTATAAATCCAAATTGTGGATGTTTTGAATTAGAAGGGAAATTATCTAAAAAATGCCAATATATTAAAAGTGACTTAGTCTGTTCGTTTGAAACAACTCATTGTAGAAAATGTCTTGTTCATTCAAATAATGTATTCTTCATTTCTTCTATTCATAATTGCATACAAAATATTATTTTAGTTTTTGTTGCTTTGTTTGTTTGTAAAGAGTGGTATTTAGATTCACTTTTAAATCCTTCTCAGTCTACAATTAAACAATATTAATTTTAAATCATTTGTTTTTAAATTATGTCGTATCTTTTTTTTCTCACGTCAATAACTAATTACTTGTCAATGCTTTTTCTCTTGAGAGGTTATTTCTCGACAAATAGGAGACAAGACTCAAAGACAAGCCTCAAAGTATGAATTAAAAGTAAAATTAAAAAAGAAAAAAAACCCTGAAGGGTTCATAAAGGAATCTATCGTAACGAAAAAAAGGACTAAAAAGTTTTCAGTTAAAAAAGATCAAATGGCATTAAGAGCTGAATATGAAAATAGTACTGATATTGGAGTATTTACTAAACTCACAAATAAATATTGTATTACTGCTCCAGGAGGTTCATCAAGTTACAAAATTATTGAACAAGAAGTCTCACCAAAAATTCCTTGTGTAGAAGCAACCATAGGTGGATTGAGAATTATTGGAAGATTAGCTGTTGGTAATAGAAAAGGATTATTATTACCAAATACATGTAATGACCAAGAATTATTACATCTTAGAAATTCATTACCAGATGATGTTGTTGTTCAACGAGTTGAAGAAAGAATGTCTGCATTAGGAAATTGTATTGCATGCAACGATTATGTTGCTCTTGTTCACCCAGAAATTGATCGAGAAACAGAAGAAATTATTGCTGATGTTCTTGGAGTTGAAGTATTTAGACATACCGTTGGAGGAAATCCTCTTGTTGGGACTTATTCTGTTATCACTAATAAAGGTGCAATGCTTGCACCAAATACTACTCAACAAGAACAAGAAGAAATTGGTACAATTCTTCAAGTACCTTTAGTTGCTGGAACAGTTAATCGTGGAAGTGATTTACTTGGTTCTGGTATGATTGTTAATGATTGGTGTGGTTTTGTTGGTATGGATACCACAGCTACTGAGTTGTCAATTGTTGAAGGTATTTACAAATTACGTAATGAAACAGATGTCCAATTTGCTTCAGTAATGGAATTAATGAAATAGTTAATTTAGTTACTACTAGTGTTCTTCTAATTGAATTTTTGTGAGACTATTTTTATTTTACTTTTTTAATGATGAAATTTTGTTTTTTCTTTGTTTAATAATTATCAACTCTTTTTAACTACGTTGGAGAATGATAATAGATAAATCTTGTTTTTATTTTTCAATTTACATACTGATTCTTGATTAGACTGAACAAAGCTCATTTTAAGTCTCTTTTCTTTATCAATTTTTTTAATTTACTGAACTAATAAAAATTACTTCATATTTATTACAGCAAATGGCAACACAACAAAAAGTTGACACCTCAAGATGGATTGTTATTTATCCAGCTTATATTGATAGTGAGTTAACTATAGCTCAAGGAAGAAAAGTTTCTAAGGAAGTTTCAGTTAAACAGCCAAATGTGTTTGATCTGAAAAAAGCATGTGAAACATTAAAGGTTAATTTTGTTCTAGAAGTTTGGATTTATATTTTTTTCTTTTCGACAGAGTATTTCTACCGTTATCTGTCTTTTCATTTCACTCTAGTTAATTAGAAAAATATAATACTTAATAATAGAAACAAAGATATTCACGACAACAATGGGTTATGGGAAGAGTTCGTATTCAATTAAAAGATGAAAATGGAGTTAACATTACATCATTTAAAAATCGTTTGTGGTGATGAATTTATTCATATTAGAGAATTAGAGTATTAATTTAATTTTTAGGAATTACTTTAATTAGAGCAGTTGCAGAATCTGTGAAAAATGCAAGAGAAGAGGCTGCAAAAGCTCAACCAGCAAAGAAAGTTGGAAAGAAATAATAAAATTCTCATTTTCGTATTAGTTGATTAATTTCTTTAAAAGATTTTTTTTAGAATTTAACAAAAAAAAAAAAAAGAAAAAACAGAGTGATTGACAAAAAAGAAACTAAAAACTTAAAAAATATTCAAACAACTTATGAATTCTGAAGAAGATTTCCTTTTCAGTGAAAAACAAAAAGGGGATGGATGTTTTTTATGGGCTTTAATTCAAAATTTCTTCTCTGAAATATGTCAAAAAATATCAAATTTATTATTTGGGACAATGTTACGTGCTGACTCTATAGACAATAATATTATTATCTTTGATGATGAAGATATTTTAGGTCTTAGTAATATTCCCAAGAATTCTAATAAGTTCTTAAATTATTTTGACCACAATGAGTTGATTAATAAAATAATGAAATACAAAGTCAAAAATGGATCAAATGCAGGATATAGTATTGAACAAATTCTTCAAAGTAAAAATCTCAACGACTTAATTTTTGATTTTGACACATCTGATTATTATGTACATAAAGTTTGTTTATTCTTTTTTCTTTTTGTATTGAAAGGTTTTATTAACTTCAATATTTCTTTCTCTAAGAAAAAAAAAAATAATGAAATTATTTAAGATTTTCTTTGAAATAAAAGAAAAAAGTTTCGTTTTATACTCATATTCCAGATGTATGTTTTTAACGAAAAAAAAGATTCTCATAATTTAATTTGTCAATTGTTCCTTCGTGTAAATAGTAAATTTAATGTGTCTAATGCAAAAAAAATATCAACTCCAGACTACATGAAAGAAGCTTTTGAAGAAGGAACTAGGTTTATGAAAAAAAAATTGGGTGGACATGATTTGGATTTAACAGTCATTGATTGGTTGAGACTCCAAGACTATAGAATTCAACCTAAGAAAGGATGTATGGTCCTCCCTGGTCAAATTCACCCAGGACTTGGAATTGGTCATGAAATTGAAGAAATGCTAATGGATTTTATTCAACAAAGAGGAAGAGATGGCTCTCTTAATACTCCAGAACATTGGCACAACGCTTATATGTATTATAATTCTTCTCATTTCCACTTCCTTAATCCTGCATTCGAAGGATTTTTCAGGTCTATTAATGAAAGTATTAGAAAAGATATTGAAAGTCATAGATTAACAGCAGTTGCATGGGCTATTGCCCAAGGAAAATTGTATCACAAACAAACAGGGGAAAAAATTAAATGGGCAACATTAGAACAAGTGTGTCCAATTTCTCGAAAGATGCATAATTACTTTGGACAAGAATATATAGATATTGTGATGAGAAATTATCATCCAGAAGACTATTTTATTGATTGGGACGATGAACAGACAAAAACAAAGACAATTATTGGAAATGAAGAAAATAATAATCGACTCCATAAAGAAAGTTAGTTAGTTCTTCAATGTCTATGCAAAGAATAACATAAAAATATTACAAATAGGTTTTGATATGAAGAAATCTAGCCATAATTGTATTTTAATTCAATTACATTTTTTTCATAAAAATGTTATTAAAATAAATGTTATGTAAAGCAAATAAGTTATTATTCTTTATTGAACAATTAATTTATTGTTTATAAATGAGATTATTTTTTAATTTATATTAATTTATATCTTTTTAAGATCGAAGGTGGCACGTCTGAAACACCACACATAAACCCTAGTACAAATTCATTCTTCGACTCTCCCAGTTATTATCTGGTTATGACGGTGCCTTTGAATTAGGAATGTATTAGGGAATGCTGCAAAGGGTGCAGCAAGAGAATACAGTAGAATATTACATGGATGTAATATAAGAATCTACTGAAGTGTGGTGACTAAAAGAAGATTAGTCAAAGTAAGACTAAAAAGAAGATTAGTCAAAGTAATATAGTAGTAATAAAATGATTCCTTCTTCCATTCATAAAATAAGAAAAATGAAATTCCTTAAAATTAAGGTAGAAAACAAACAAAGGCTTAAAAAGAAGAAATAAGCAGAAGAAGTTTGAAAAAACCTTAATAGGAAAAATAAAGCAAAGAAGTGGTTTCCTCATTTTGCAAGAAAAACCTAAATGATAGGTTAAACAAAGAGATTACTCTTTTTTAATAATAAGCTCAGGGATGGGATTAGTCTCCCCTGAGCTAGGAAGAATAGATGAAAATTCTATTAATACTTAATTAACTAATTTTTATTTTAATTTATATCTTTTTTGAAGATTAACTCAACTCTATATGATAAAACCAACTTAATACTATCTGGTAGTTTTGAAATAGTAATATTATGAAGTATATTTTAGACTTAAAACAACTATTTTAAATATAATTTGTCATTTAATTAATGAAGAGTAAAGAAATTTACAAAGAAAAAGGGAAAATATAAAGTGTTAGTGAAAATAAATTCTTTTGTTTTCATTTTTTTAATTCAATTTTATTTCTATGAGTCATAAAGTATTTTTAAAGGTTTTTGAATATTTCACTTTATTTACTTAACTTGATTAATTTTTTTTCAAAATTAGTTTGAAGAGAAATATTTTCAAATTAAAGTCTTAGACAATAAATAGAATGTTTATTTTTGTATATTGTTATTGTTCAAGTTTTTGACTAATTGTACTTTTATTTAATTTCAATAAGACTCAATAAAAATAATTGGATATTTACTACTTTAAGTGATAATAGAATTTAAATTATAATTGATTTCCAAATTTTTTATTTATACGAGTAAAAAGAGTTATCCATTGTTTAGTGTTAGTTAGATCAAAAAATTTATCAGATACAGAAGCTTCAATTTGTTTCATTGCTTCATCACGTTCTTCTATTTTCATGAATTTTTTTGAAATAAGTTCAGAATTTGTAGTAATTTCAAGAATGTCTGGATATTTTAATTGAACTATTGTTGTATTATTAATATTTAAAGACTGTTCAATAGTAAATGATGTTTGAGGTTCAGTTAAGTCAATGAAACTTTTTTTACAATTATCTACAACAATAAATATAATATCATTACAAACAAGCATCTTTTTATATGACTTTCTTCTTACAATTCCATTTGGAATTAAATCAAAGACTCCAAGACAATACCTTCCTTTTATATTAATTTCTGGTTGACCAGTTAGATTTCCCCATTCATTTAATAAATCTTTTTGTTTACATCTTGAATTAATTAAAGTAGTAAAGAAATAATATATTTTATATGCTTCTTTTAATGTAGAATAATCAGGGTGTTTTGGGTGAGTATATTTTAATGCCTCTTTTATAAGCATTGGATATTGCATAACTCTCATTGAAGGTTCTTGTAGTAATCCACTTAATCTTCTATTTTGTAATTTACCTTCATTGACAATAGATAAAACTTGAGTAGTAATTGATAATTTTTCTAATTCTTTCTCTGCTTTTATTGAATTTTCACTATCACTAACATAGATCATATAAGGACTTAAATATTTAACACATTCTAGAAGATGACAAGAAACATTCTTAAATACTGTATAATTTTTCATTGCATCATTCATTATATTACAAAATAATTGTGAATTTACACTAATTTCTTGATATACTGAAAATGCTTTTTCAACTAATAAACGATTATTTTTACTTAAAGTTAATAATGGTTTGTAAATCTTTTTACATACTTCATTCATTCTATTACTATAACTTTCTTCAGTAGTTAAGAATTCCATTAATGCCGCTTTTCTTTTAGTCATTAGTTTTATACCAAAGACTCTTCTTGTTAAATACCCTCTAATAATTGATTGAAATAAAATCAATATTTTAATATCTACATCTTTATGATCAATTCTACTTTGAAGTGCATTTAGCTTTCTTAATTGTAATGTAAGTTGAGTAATTTCTACATTTGATGTATGTGTTGAACTTCTTCTTGGTGTAATAAATATTTGAGAAGAGTCATCACTTTTATTTCTATTTTCATGACTCTTAACTATTAATCTATAAGGAATTCTAAATGCTTTATTAGTATGAAGTAATTGACCTGATTTAGCTAAAGACATTTGAGGTGATGTAGAATTTCTTGTTGTTTTTGGAAATGTGGTTGGAAGATTTGGCATTGAAGTATATGCATCTAAACAGTTTACACTTAACATAAGTGTGACTTCATAGTTCTTTTTGAGAATCAATTTTCCTATTCTATTGAATTTTTATCTTTTAAAGAAGAACTGTTCAATGAAAATTCATTTTTCGAATAAGGAGTTTTTTTTCCTTCAATGTAATTTTTTCTCCTTATGTCATGTTATAAAATTCGTTTATATTTAACTCAAGGAGTTAAAATAGTCATAAATATTTTAATCTAATAACCAGAAGTTATTGAAAGAAAAAGTTTTAAAAAATATCAAACTTTTTCAACCTAAAAAAAGTATTATAGATGAAATGAAAATTTTTACCTTAAAAATTTTAAAGTACATTATAATAAAAGAAAAAATTTTTAGATTTAATTTTTGATTTATTAGCACTTTTAAATAAATGTTTTACTACCGAAAAGAATGGTTTTTTTTGATACTATTATAGTATCAATTTTGATAAGGATAATGGTAAGATAATCAGTAAGTTTATTTAATACAATTATCTTTATTTACTATGAACTTGTATTATAACTTAAAAGTCAAATATACATAATTTAAAAGAATACAAAATTGTGGATAATTATTTTATACAAAATTAAACAGTTGGTCAATTATACTTTTCAAAAACAATTTAATGTATCAATAATATCATGTTATTTAATTTTATCTACTATAATAATATTGAAGTTATAAAATAAAAAAAAGAATAAAACTAAATGATTTTTTTATTGGAGTGAACGTAACTCATTTATAATGTACGAAATCATGAATCAAATCATTAACAGTTTGAGACCAAGCATCAAGACATTTATAAATGAGTTGTCTAAATGCCTCTTTAGCCTCATCATCATTTTTATCAAACATGAACATATTTCTCATATATTCAATATCTTTAGCACTTTGTAATTCAGGAATACCTGTAGCAAGCATTAGTCTAAATAAATAAATAAACAATGGACCATGTTTTCTTATAATGACAAAAGCATTCATACAAATTTCTTCAAATTTCACAAATTGTGGAGACCCTTTACCTCCAAGAACATTAGCAAAATGTTGAGTAAATTTAAATGGTGTTCTTTCTCTTTTAACTCCAAATTTTGATTTAAAATTACCAAGAAAATGTCCAAAGTCAATATGGAAGAATTTACCATCTCGACTAATCATTACATTGTCACTATGTCTATCTCCAATACCTAAAATATATGTTGCTACACAATATCCTGCACATGAATAAGTAAAGTTTTCTACTGCTTCTTGGAATGTTACTTGACTTTCTGGTCTGGCACATTGTTCCTTAAGCCAAGTAGTCACTGCAGTATCTTTAATAACACTAAACTTACTTTTATCCATAGCCATAATTGCTCCATACGTTTCTGAATTTTTAACAAGTTCTAACATTCCTATTTCATTTCCTGTAGCAATACAAAGATATGGTAACATGCATAAATCAAGACCATTATTTTTCCAAATGGTATTCATTAATCTAATCATTTGTAAAGTTAAGATATCTTGTCTTAAATCATCCCCAACTTTTTGAATAACCATAATTGGTTCTCCTAATGGATCTGCATTTTCCAATACTAACATCAATGGTTTCTTTTTACTACTAAATACATTTCCAGTATTTGGAATTGGTTTTTTTATTCTAAATCGTGCATCTAATGGTAAAGACATTTCATCAGGATATTCTAATTTTGCTAGTGAACTCTTTAAATGAGCTTTCTGTTCATCTTTTGTTCCAAGTCGTTTTACTTCATTGGCAATAACAACTAATTGATTTTGGAATGTAACTTCTTTCTCTAATTCATTTTTATATCTTCCACATCCATTTAAGAATGCTTCCATCAAGACACCATATCTTCCAGTAACTCTAGCATCATGAATTTCTGCTTTTAAAAACCAAAACAAATTATGACCAATTCTTCTTCTATTCTTTAATGACCTTTCCAATAAAAATGAGGCTAATGTAGAATGGTGATGTAACTCAAATTTTAATGCTTGAACTAGTTGAGGTAAATACATTACTAATTGGTCATCAGTCATAGTATCAATACACCGTAAAGCAAAACCTCTTATTTGAGGATCTGGGTATCTAAAATCTAGCAATTCAATAGCTTCTCGAGGATCTAATAATGGCCATTTGCTTAATAACCTATGTAATTCATGTACTTCTGTTGGTTGGCAATAGTTTACAGAATTCAATAAACGAGCAAGGGCATGTGGATTTGTCTTTAATAATGAATATCTTCTTTCCCATAAACATTTTAATTCTTCTTGAGTAAATACTGCCATAGCATCAGCATCAACTATTTTTTTAAATGCATCTAATTCTTCAACAGTCATCTTTTTTTCTGATTCTTGTTCTAATTCTACTTGCATTTCTTTTTTCTTAGTAATATATGTATCCATTCGAATTGGTTTAGTTAATGATGGAAATTCAACAACAACTTTCATCTTTGAACTTACTGCATTACAACACATAGCAATTGGATTTGGTTCACTTGCCCATAAATAATATTGTTGTTCACCATTTAATAAATCATTTGTATAATTAACAATTTTTGTATTCACTGTTCCAAGACATTTATCATTTTCACCAATCTTTTCTATTTGGGTATTAACTATGGAATTAGTCATATACACTGAATAAATCATTTTTGTTTCAGCTGGGAGTGTAGCAATTAATTGAATAAAAGTAAATTTCCATTTAGGAGAAGCTAGTCCATTTTTAACTTCAAAAACTGTTGAATATAATGCTGGACATAATGACTTTTCTCCATAATACAACTCTACTTTAAAATAACAAAGAAAATCAGTAATCATTTGTTGTTCTTCTTCATCTCCTTTTTTTGTTTTGATATAAGAACATAAATTCTCTACAGAAACAACTTGTGCACTTAATTGGTCTGTACAAAGCCTTTGTGAAACTCTTTTTTCATCATCAAATGCTTCCCATAATTCTGATGCAAAAAAGGAGTCAAGATAATTTAAGACTTTTCTTTCTTCATCATTAATTTTACATGAAAATAACCTACTTTTTTTAACTAATTCTAAATGAACTGCTTCTCCATGTAATGCACATCTTCTTATATAATCATAATCACTCAATAACCAATTCTTTCCATTAACACGTTGTGGTACAATATATTCATCCCATCCAACTACTTTTAAGATATATTCTGATGGTTCCTTTCCATTAACTACACCTTCTCCTGCTTTCTTTAATTCATTAAAAGCACTGTCAATAATCCTATAAACAAATACTTGTGGTGTAATTGAGAAAATAGCTGTAGTTTTATAATCTTCTCCAATAATTTCAACATCAATACTTTTAATAGTGTCAGGAATATTAGGTTCACTTAATGTATAAGCAAACTCATTTTCTTCTTTTAAATTAGAATCGTATTTAGCTTCTATTTTACTTGATAATACACGTGTTCTTGCAAGTGATCTTCTAAACACAAATATTTCTTCTGCATCAGTATTTAGTACATCAACATATGTTTGTCCAATAATTTGATAATTCTCTTTTAATTGATTCATCAATTTTGCCAATATTCCAACACTCTCATATTTTTCTGCTTGACTTCTCTCAATTAGTTCAAAGGCTGGGATAATTCCATATTCAGTACATGACTTATAAAACCCTGTCTCTTTCACTTCTGAACCTTCCATAGAATCAACTATCTTAAATGGAATGTTTGGAACAACAACACTATAAACTCCAGTCAAATGAAGTGTACTTTTAATACTGTCTATAATATCAAGTGGTGATACGGTAGATGAATATGTAAATGAATGTATTTCTCCTTCATGTCGAATAAACACATGAACAATAGACCCTTGTGATTGTGAATTAACTACTGATGAATGAACAGACTTTTTCATCTCAAATCTACTTAAATTTTAGATCTTGAAACATATTTTTTTCTTTTTCTTCTTTTTTAAATGCCTTAAATAAAAGTTTTTCTTAGGAGAATTATGTTTTTTTAATAACAAAGTTTTATTTTTATGTTTTTGATAATTATTAAAAAGGTAAAAATATAAAAATGGTACAAATAACATATGTTTAATACTTTTCTTAATGAACAATTTCAATAGAAAGTAAGAATTTGAAAGTTGTTAACTCTTCCTTAGAAAAAAGTTGTAGAACTAAAAACATAAATATAACTAATTACAATAAGCTATGAATAGGTTTGTTATTATTGAAAAAATTATTAATTCAAAACATTCATTGAACAAGGTTTAAAGTTAATATTGCTGTGGTTGGTGGAAGAGGAGTAGGAAGAACGTCATTAGTAAATAGATATATTAAAGGAGAATTTGATAACAAAGAATACAATCCCATTGATGAATCAATAAATGTCGTTTGTCATACTTGTGGAGACTTATTAAAAAATTAAAATTTAATAATATAGATGTATAGAACAATTCAAATAGAAGGACATGTTGTAGAACTTCAAGTTTGTGATATTTTATATGACAACAATTTCAAACCAAAAAGTAAAGACTTTGACATTGCTTTTGTTCTTCATGACGATTCACATAAAGAGATAACTGATAAAATTTTTGAAATGATTGAATCTTTAGATACCCCACCTCAATCTAATCGTTATCTTGTCATCACTAAAACTGATCTTGAAGAGTCATTTCATAAACAAAAAGCACCAAACATCGACCGTTTTAAACTTCAATACCGTTTTGCAAAAGTTTGTTTTGTATCTTCATTAACAGGTGATGGTGTTGACGAACTCTTTATTTCAGCAGTTGCTAAAAGTCTTAAGTCAAAAGAACCAGAACAATGTTTTAGTGATAAAAAACAAAAGAATAAATGTGTGGTGATGTAATAATTTACCTGTGATATTTATCAGGTGTTTTAATGACTGTCCAAATAAAAAAAAATAACAAAGAATTAAAAAAAAAAATAAAAAGAACTTAGAATAGAATAAATATTATAAATAATAAGATGAATGAATCATTCAATGATATAACAATTCAATCAATGAAATATTTTACTTGTTTATTAATAGTTTTTTCTATGATATATTTGTTATACTTAGACTATACAATGATTACTTTGTATGGACAAGCATTGTTTGCTTCATTTTTTTTAGTTTTGTGGAGTAATATTAATAAAAAAGTTTTTGGGCTATTTTTTGTGCTATTGTATTAAGTTATCCATTTAATTTATTGGTTAAATTAATGGAATATATTGATAAATTTATTTATCCATCAAATTGGTATTCATATTTATTTTATTTTGTTATTGGAATAACTCCATTAATCCAATTAGTTATTTCATCATCACCAAATCTTTTTACATTAATACCATTACTTGTTATAACAATTTTCTTATTTGTTAATAGAAGAACATTAGCTTCATTTATGATAATAACTATATTATTGTCTCTAGTAAGTTTATTATCAACTGTAGTAATTAAACAATCAATAATAGAATTTCACCAATTAATTAATACTATAACAAAACTTGTTACTAATTTGTCTGAAGATTCTGTTAATTTACTTATTTCTAGAGTTGAAGAAAGTTATAGTGGACAAATAATATTAGAATACATGGATAAACTTGGTCTTATGAATTATTTGTCTTTAAAAACAATTAAACCTGCAGTATTACAAGGATTAAAATTATTAAGTAGTCAAGTCCAACCATATTTTTTGATCAATTTAGCTTCTTCAGTTACAGACAATATATTTGCATTTTTTATATTTATTTACAGCTTATTATATTTCTTAATATATCAAAATACTATTCTAAATGGTATTTCTCAACTAATTCCTTTTGATGTTGAGGTAGTTCAAATAATAAGAAATGGAGTTGCATCTACTTCCTTACGTTTGATTTTAATGAATTCCTTATTATTCATCTTTAAATTTACATTAACTTTTGTTACTTTTTCTTTGGCTCATTTACCTTATAAAATGGTTTGTAGTATAATTTGTGCTTTGTTAGCAATTTTACCAGCTTTTTCAAATATGATTGTTTGGCTCCCTGCTGGTTTAGTATTATTTTTCCAAGGAAATACTACAGGAATGATATGGTTTATTAGTGTTCATGCAGTAACGTATTTTATTATTGATGGTTGGTTCTACTCATTTATTCCAGATATTATTCCTTATTTTGTTGGTTTGAGTGTAGTATTTGGAGTGTATGTATTTGGTATTACTGGATGTATTTTAGGTCCATTAGTATTTGTTATGACTATGACATTAAAAGATATTTTTATTCTTCAAAATCAACGTCTCAAACAAAAAATAAAACAAGATTAGCTTAATTTTATGTTTTTTTTACATATTTTTCTAAAAATTTCTAAATGTATGAACAGTTCAACATAATAAAAATGGTGTATTACATATTAGTTATATGGTGAAATAAAGAATAGACATAGTATCTCGAAATACTATAACCATGAAAATTAGAATGTAGCAGTTATTATATCTTAATATAAATTTTACAAAACCTCAAAGAAAGATCTAATTTTGTTTTAATCTAAAAAAAAAGTCTTTTTAAGATTATAAATCTCCTATTTATCAAAAATATATCTTTTTCTTTCTTCAAGTTTATGAATATTCTTAAAAATAAATTATAAAAACTAAAAATGAAGAATATTAGATTTAATGAAAAACTATTTACCTATTGGACCACACAGTCCAACTGAATTTGAAAAAAGGATTGATGTAATGGTAATAACAGGAGTAATTATTGGATTATTTATTGGACTATTTATTGGTTTAATATATAGTGGAGTTGGATTTATTAATTTTTGTATCTTCGGGATTTTGTTTTTAGTATTTCATATTCTTGAGTTCTCATATGTTGCCGTTTGTCATCCAGAATCTGTTAGTTTTTCTTCGTTTTTATTAACTCATTCCAATGAGTTTTTGTTAGCATTAATTTTTGCTGTGACTGAATATTGGATTGAATATTTCTTCTTCCCAAATTTAAAGACATGTCCATATATATATATTCCTGCTTTAATCATTTGTGTTATTGGTCAAGTTATTAGAAGTGTTGCTATGTTTTATGCAGCAAGTAATTTTAATCATGTTATCGAAACTTCTTCAAGAGACAGTCATAAATTGGTTGATGATTTCATTTATAAATATTTACGTCATCCGTTTGTTTTTAATTTGTGATTATTTTTTATTATTTTGACAATATAGTTCTTACTTCGGTTGGTTTTATTGGTCAATCTTCACTCAATTCGTTTTAATTAACCCAATTTGTATTGTCCTTTATGCTTGGGCTTCATGGTCTTTCTTTGCTGACAGAATTCCTTATGAAGAAGCTACTCTTTATCAACAATTTGGTAAACAATATTCTCAATATATGAGTCACACATTTATTGGAATTCCTTTTATAAATTCTGTTAATCCTCCTGATCTTAAAACTTTGGATGATTAATAATTTCATTGATTCTTATCTTTTTGGTTCATTCTTAAAACAGTACAAATATTTGGATAATTTACTTATGAACTAAATATTACTATGTGATATGTTATTATTTGACAATAAACTTCTATTTAAACATTTTTATTCCTTTAAAGTCTAGAGAATGTTTAACTGCATAGCTATTTTTTTATACATTTATTAATTCAATTATCTTTTTAAATGAATCCGTACAATAAGAATTTAAATTATAAATAATTATATAATCCAAAATTACAATACAGTTTTTTGTATTGTAATATAACAATACGTTATAGTATTAATTTAATGACTCTGCATAATGAGGGTGAACTATGAAATATTCAAAATATCTAAAAAATACTTAATGGAAATATTCTTTAAGTAGTTAATGTACTAATGAAATCAAATTGATTAAATCAATTGATAATATCAATATTTATTAAATTCTAACTGAAAAGAGATTTAATAAGTACTGATAGTGAATAAAAAAAAAGAAATAAAGAAGTAAAACAACCAAGAGATAAATAAAAAAAGAGTAATTTATTATTCATATTTTAATTAATTAATAAAAAAAAATAGAGTGAATTTAGAAAAATAGAATAGAGTAAAAGTATTAAGGAATGGAAAGAAGATGAGAAAGGCAATAAAGAAGAGAGGAGAAGTGATAAAAAAGAAGATATAACAAGGTAAAAAAAAAAATAAGAAAATCAAAGAAAAAAAAAATATGTTTTTCAGTAAAAATTTAAAGTAACTGTATTTTTAAACAAATAACCAATTTTATTAATTATCAGTGTAATATAATAAAAAATATAAATTTTTTAAATAAAACTTAAATTAATATTTATTTATTGAAAAGAAAATGCAAAGTTCTTTTATTTCAGACTATTCTACTAAGCAAACATATGATGACTATATGAAAGTAATTAAACAATTACTTTCTAGTAATGCAAAAGATATATATGAACATTGGGGAATTATATGGGCATCATTAAGAATGTTATTAGAAATGACACCAGGGACATTAGGGAATAGTAAAATAAAAATTAGTTTGTTATTGTTATTATTATTTTATTAATAAAAAAAAACAAAACAAAGGAATAAATAATTTAAACTAATTCATAATAAGGTAATAATAATGATGATGTTATTAAAAGTAAATATTTAAAACAAATTCATATCATTGATTTATCAGAACAATCACAAATTAACTTTCAATTTTCTTTAAATAAAGAAACAATATTTCAATATAAAGACTTCATGAAAATATCTCAAAATCAAAGTTTTACTATTAATCGATTTAATGTCTTTTCTAAAGCTCTTAAAAGTGAAATTGGACAATTAATACAAACTCATTCTCCTATTACTTATACTTTTGTTCTTAATTATGAAAAAAACTCGGCAACAGTTCTTCATTTAATTTATCTTCCAATTCTTCGTATTTCAAATCAATCACCTTCTCCTTTTTATTTAGTTTGTATTACTATTCAATTGCCTATTCCTCATAAAGAAGTAATTGAAGAATCAGTTTCTTTACAACCTTCAGAAACATCTCAATATCAGAATTCTTCATTTAATAATTTGTCTTTAGCAACAGACTATGAAACAATTTTATCTGATATTTCAAGTTCTTCTCCAATAGAAACACAAATCATTAATGAAGAAGAAAAAATTAAAACACCAGAAGAATTAGATAATGAAAATAGAAAAAAAGTTTATGAAAGACAACAATTCTGTTTACAAACAATGCAAAAATTTGAAAATATTAAAGGATTATCAATTTATAAACAATTATTAGAATTATTAACTGACTCAATTAATATGATGATTTTTAATGCTACATTAATAATTTTTAGAAATATTTCAATTCAAAATTATAAACCAGAAAATGCTAAAAAATTATCAATTGATTATATTAATGATATGATTAGAAACATTTCTGAAAGTTTTGATGTTGCAGTAAATTGTATTTATAAACCTATTGAACCTATTTATGACCCTGACCAACAAATCATAAATATCACAAAAAAACCACTCTTTAGAAAAGAAAAGAAAAATGAATATCCTTTTTCTTCTCAATTTATTTCAATGGTTTTAACTGCTCATTTAGAAACTTATTTTACTATTGTTTTAGCTCAATCAGATAAAACAAAAAATTTCTTTCATTCATTATTTTATTCATTAAATCCTCCTCAATTTACAACAACTTCAAATAATCCATTTACTTGTTTCCCTTTCTTTGTACCAAGAAGAAATTGGTTTGTTAAAGCAATCTTTTTAACTGAATTAGAACAACGTTCTCTTTATGATATTCCATTACCTTATTGTGTTATTAATTGTCAAACTATGCAAGTAGCAATATCAAAAAGTTCTTCAATGTTTGAACATTTTTGTTATCGTGCAACAGCACAAATATCAATTGCGGCTAAAGCACTTCAATGTCAATTTCCAATTTCTGCAATTCCTCCTGATAGAAGTTTAAGATTATTACAAAGAAGTCCAACAACTGAAAATATTTCAACAAGACTTTTATATTATTATTATTCAAATCAACTCTCTCTTAGTTTTATTGAAATATGTAAATTCCTTGAATATTATCAACAAAAAGCTCGAATTGTTCTTTCAATTATCAAAACTGAAGGAATAAATATGACAGTTCTTACTGAATTAGAAGAACTTTTTCAATGTAATTCAGCTGATGAAATGATGTTAATTTTAAGTTTCTTAAAAAGTGATTATCCTATAACAGCACAGTTTTATGCTTTAATAGAGAAGAAAGTAAGAATTGATTATTAAATTTTATTAAATGTATTTCAATTGTATTTTTATTTTATGAAAAAAATATTAATCTTTCATTTTTAATTTAAATATTTATTACTTTTTTTTAAATTCAATTATTAATTATGTTATTGTTCTTTTTTTATATAATTGATTTACTGTTTTATTAAATGCTTCTTTAAATTTTGGAATTATTGATTGAATATATTCTGGTGTTTGACATACTGAAATTCTATAAAACCCTTTACACCCAAATCCACTTCCTGGAACTGTTACTATTCCATTTTCTGCAAAAGTTTTACAAAACTCCCATTCATCTAAAGAAGCTTCAACTTTTGGAAAGATAAAAAATGTACCTTCTGGACGAATGTATTGAATTTTTAAATCATCTAAACATTGACACATTAATTGTCTTGATTTGTTATACAAATTTATATCAACTGTTGCATATTTAATTAATGGAATAATCCTCATTTGAAGTTTATTTGTATGAACAAAGCCAAGTATTTCATTTGTTGTTGCTAAGGCATTAACAATTTGGTTATGATTTGGTATGTTTGGATTAACTGCAAGACACCCAATTCTTTCTCCAGGAATAGAAACATCTTTAGAAAGAGAGTATGCAATAGCAGAATATTTATAATGAAATATTGAATGAATATGAATATTTGGTTCTACTACTCTACAATAAACAGCATCATTTAATACCCAAATTGGTCTATTAATTTTTATTGAATATTCTCTAATTATGTTTAATATACAATCAATACTTTCTTGAGTATAAGATATTCCAGTTGGATTATTAGGAGAATTAAATATTACACAACGAGTCTTATTACTTAATTTTTGTTCTAATAATTGTTTGTTAATTTGCCATTTATCTTCAAACCTTGTTGGAACTTCAATGGCAATTCCTCCATAATTTTGAATATAAAAAATATATTCTACAAAATAAGGTGAAAAAATTATAACTTCATCTCCTGGGTCTAATATTGTTTTTAGAAATACATTACATGCACCAGCACATCCAGATGTCATAATAATATCTTCTGATGTAACTTGAACTTCCTCAAATTGATCTATAATACATGCAATAGCTTCCCTTGCTTCAAAATCTCCATTAGTAGAAGAATATCCATGACATAATGGCTCTTCTGTTGACGCAATAGTTTTGAGTGCATTGATATATGCATTAGGTGGTGGAAGTTGAGGATTACCTAATGTTAAATCAATTACTTTCTCATTACCTTTTTGAGCTTTTAATGAATGAGCCAAATTAGACATTCTCCTAATCATTGTTCCACCTAAACACTCTTGTTCAATATACTTAGAAAACATAAATATTCTTTTATTAACATTCACTTAATTTATATAGTTCATTTCATTAATCAATTCACTTTCCAAAATACTTTTCACTTTCTTCATCAATTTTTTATTATTATTATTTATGTTTTATATAGCATTAATTCACTGTTTAATTTAAGAAATAAGATATGCATACGTCATGATGACACAATGTTTTAGAGTTATTGAATTAAAAAAAACTATATTTAAAAACTAATTAAAATAACTGATTAACCCAAGTTACTTTTCATAGTGTTTGTAATACCTACCACCATACCCCTTTGGTCTAGCCCTATTTCTAAGATCATTTTTAGAACTACCCCTTTCTCTTTCTTCTTTTGGTTGTTCCTTTTTTTCCTCTGATTTAGCAACTTCTTTCTTTTCTTCTGATTTAGTGTTTTCTTTCTTTCCTCTTTCTCTTCTATTTCTGTTGTTTCTATTAACGTATCCTGGTCTTCTATTAAATCTTCTCTTTGGTCTATTCTTAAATATTTCTAATTGTTCTTCAGTAAGTGGTGCCATATATCCTGGGACATTAGTATCTTTTGGAGGGACTAATGAAAAAGTAATTTCAACACAGCTCATAAGTCTTGGGATAGAAATTTCTTTCTTATCTTGGTCACAGACAAATTTATCTTGAGAACTGAATAATTCACTCTTAACAATAACATGGCATGGTAATACTCTTTGAATTATTTGGGTTGCTCTTAATGCAGTATTTGCTCCTCTTCCAAGTCCTCTAATAGTAACTGATGGCTTGTTTTTAGTTTCAAGACTATCTCTTATAATAAATATAATTCTTGAGATATAGGAATTAGCTCCAATATGGATTTTTTCATCTTGTGGAGAATCTACTTTAGGTCTTTGTTGTCGTGTAAATGTTTTAACTTCAACTTTCTTCTCTTCAGACATCTTTAATTAATATATGTAGATTTATTTCTCAGTTCTAAATGATAATAGGTTTTTATGTTTTAGATTTTTTTTTAATTAGAGAAAAAAAATGTAAAATGTTATACATCACAAAAATTCAATCGAAATAGTTAATCCTTCACATATCTTTGTAGAATGGATTAGTTTCATTTCTTTGTTGTGGACCTTTAGTTTTCTTCTTTTTGTTATATGCATTTTGAACTTTTTCTTCTTGGAAAGGAGTAACAATGTCTGCTTCGGGTTTTTCTATTACCATTGTTTTTTGTTTACTATCATCACTTTCTTCATCATCTTGGTCATTATATAAATATCCAACATCCCAAAATTTGATGTGTCTACTATGAGAAGATGATGCTAATATATTTTTGTCTCTTGACAAAGCTAAACGTTCAATTGGAAAATCATGTTGACCAACACAACCTAGTAATTTGTGTGGATTTATTTGAACTACACGAATAATACCATCAGAACTACCAGTAATAATAGTATTTTTATTGACTGCAATAATACTCTCAATACTCTCTGGATGTCCTTTAAGAGCATTTTTTGGATATTCCCAATTATCCCATTCCCATACAAATAATTTTCCACTTTGACCACCACATACAAGTGTGTCATCTTTTTTTGTTATAGAAAGAGATAATAAATCTTCATTCATATTATCACTTATTCCAATAACTTTTTTTGAATTAATATTCCATGTTGACATACATCCATCACCTCCTGCAGCAAAAATAGTATTATCACAAATGGTTAATTGAGAAATATAATCATGATGTTCATTGAAAACAACAACACATTTTTGTTGTCTCATATCCCATACTTTAATTCTGCCACTTTCATCACCTGTAACAAAAATATTTCCTTTTACATCTAATGAATAGATACCATGTTTATGGGCTTTATCATTCTTTGCAAGAATTTTTTGATTATTTAAATCTGTAATAGTAATTGAACCATCAGCAGAAGTAGAAAACAAAAGATTTCCATTGTCATTAAAACAAACATCTCTTGTTGAATCTTCATGAGCTTTAAGAGTAAATATTTCATTTGGTTCTTGAATATTACCATAGTTATATAATCTAATAAGACCATGCATATCTCCGACAGCAACAACATCATTAGTTGGACTAAATTTAATATCTAACACACGAGAAGGACAAACAATATCATCAGGAATGATAATTTCCTCCTTTAATTCAATGGTCATAAGAAATGAAATAAAAAAATCTCAAAAGAGTTTCAACCCTAAATCCAATCTTATCAATTTTTCAAAAATCAAAAAAAATCTTAAAAATAATATTTTAAGGTTTTTTGTTTTTAAAAGTATTAATTTGGATTATGTGATCATTTCATCCCTTTACACAAAGAAAGCTGGTGTTATTCTTGGTGGAATTGGTTTTTCTGATTCAGGAACAGCATCAAAAATAGTAAAGTCTTGTTTCAAATCAGTTCCTACTCTCATAATACAAGCAATATTACCACATCTACCACAATAATTTGGTGCAGACCATACAGTAACCAATTTATTATCAAAATGATATTTGTAACCTTCTTGTACCACTTGATGAGCACGAGCAATTAAATCAATATTATTAACTTGAACAAATTCATTAACTGGTTTTGCACCAAAAACATATCCAGCACCTCTTGTTGATGGGACCATTCCTTCAACACTTTCATCTGGGTCTGACCACATTAAATCACAAAATGCACCTTCATGTGGAATTTCTTGATTTCTTTTTACAATAACTCTAATATGATCTATACTTCTTATTTCAGGTGAAAGACCACCATGAACACAAAAAATTTTACCATCAATAAGAGCAGCAATATTTAAATAATCAAATACTTCCATACACCATCTATACGAATTGGCAGTTCCATATTTTTTAATACATTCTTCATAAAAACCATAAACTTGAGTGACTTGTCTACTTTCGTGATTACCTCTCATTAAGGAGATTCTAGTTGGATACATTACTTTATATAACATTAATAAAGTAAATACTTCAATTGAATAACTTCCTCTATCAACATAATCACCTAAAAAAATATATGAATTTTCTGGTAATGAACCTCCAATAGAAAATAATTTCATTAAGTCAAAGAATTGTCCATGAATATCACCACAAACAACAACAGGAGATTGAATTGGTTGTACATTAGACTCTTCAATTAGAATAGATTTAACAGCATTACATAGTCTTTTAAAATCATTTTCAGGAAGAATATTACCTCCTTTAACAACTTCTAAACACTTCTGGTAGTCCATCTCGTAATGATTTTTTAGTTTTTCTTTTTGGAAAGTTAAAGATGGTTACTCGAATCAATAGGGAAGTTTCCTGATTTTTTAGTAATGAGTAAATCATAAAAGAAAAAGCAAGAAAGGGTAATTAATAATAAAAACGAAGTTTTCAAAAATAAGAGAAAAAAAATATTGTCTTTTCATTAAAATGAAGATTTTTATTTCTAAGAAAAAAGAAAAGTAATAAAAAGAAATCTATTTAATAGAGTGATACAAAGAATGGATACATCAGATTGATAAAATTTGAGGATTATTTTTATGAATCCAATATTGTAATGTACTTGGAGATAAATCACTATAAATTCCTGGATAAGTAACTTGAAGATATTTTGTTGCTTTAGATAATCCTAATATCTTAGCTTTTTCAACTGCAAGTTTCTTTTGTTCAGTTGACCAATATTTTTTGGTTTTACGTTCTTTGATAACAGTTGTAATTGGTTTTGCTGATTTTTCTTTAACAACTTCTAAAGGAGGAGGAGAACTTAAGATAACAGTTGGTTCATTAATTTTAGAATCAATAATTTTATAACTTCTAATATCGCTTGGTTTAAAGACAGAGAGATAGTTTGAAGAGTACATAAGTTTAATAATAAAATTTGAATATAAAAAGTTCTTTTATATTCACAGGGTTATATTAACTGGAAGTAAAATAGTGACCAAAAATGGTATCCAAAGAAAAAATCAGAATTCGATTTTCTTCTTTCTTTGTTTTCTTCTTTTATTTTTCAAAAGAAATTCAAGTAATTTGTTCAATAGAATTTTTTAATCTAATATAAACTTTTTCAAAGTACCTTTAATTAATATAACTTTTCTTTTTCTCTCTATTATTTTTTAAACTCCCTTCAAAGACCTTTTGCTTCTTTTTTATAGGAATATATTTATCCCCTAACATAGAATGTTGTCCTACTGACAAGACACTTTTGGTTTGGATTAAAGTTATTACTAAAATGAAACAATTTGAATATGACGGTAAATTAAATACACTCTTTTTCTTTATAATAATTATGAAAACTTCAGTGAAATTCAGCAACTTTTCTTTGTTTTGAAAAAATTTCTTATATAAAATTTCTTAAAATAATTATACTTGTCTAGATAAGATAGATTTTTATCTATACTCTGTAAAATAGTTTTATTCTTAATTATTTGTAATAATAAAATACCTTTGTTTATTTAAAATGATATCTATTTACCAAATAGTCTATTTAACCTCTAATACTGCAATTAATTTACTCTTAAGTTATTAAAATCTTGTTTTTATTCAATATGTCATGAATTTCTTATCAAAAAATACAAACAAAATTTACTAATACAAGTTAGTTGATTCTTTTATAAAATGTTTACTTGTTATTCACTGGTATCTAAACAATTTCTAGACTTTGTAAACCTACTCAATTATTATTGAAAAAAAAATGTATTTCATAACCTATTTTTAGTTTATTACCTCTTTTTTAATTTATTATTGAAGTATTACAACCTTATCAAAAAAAAAAATAATTAAATAATAAAGTTTAGTTATAAAATGATAATAAATGAAAGGAAGTCACTTAGAATATATCTATTTAGTAGGTTCTTCTTTTTGTGCAAAAGTTGAAGCAACAATAAGTGGTAAAAGAATAGTGGCATCTCCAATAACCTTAGCTGGATTACATTCTGGTTTAAAGAAACCTTTTGTTCTATCTGCAGCAATTTCTGAACCAGCATCTGATGCATCACACTCAATACTTGTTGATAACATAGCACAATAATCACAACCCCCTCTTCTTTTCATTGCATTTAATATATGATGTTTAGCAATACCAGCACCAACTAAAAGACATCCAACTTTTTCAGCATTAAAAGCCATTTCATCTATTTTTATGACATCTTGAACAAGATCTAAAACAAGTCCTTCATTTTTATAACTAAAGAAGAAGATCATATCACCAATACTTCCATCAGTAATCGCTGGAGAAAATACTGGAATATTATTTTTTGCAGCCCAATAATAAATTGAACTTTCATTATTAATAGATTCTCCCATTTTATGAACCAATTTTGATGGTGTCCAATGAACTCCATGTTCATTTTGTTCCTTAAGACATTCTAAGAGTAAGGGATCCATCCAATCTTCAAATTCACAATAATTAGAATTTGGTAAAATTAAGTTTCCTATTCTGTTATATCCATTTGGATATAATTCTTTGCCTTTAAAATAGAAATCACCAAGAAGTGTTGGGTGCATTGTTTTAATAAAGTCTTCTTCAATTCCACCTGCAGTAACTACAATAGCATCAACAAATTTATTCTTTACTAAATAATGAATAACTTCTCTTAACCCGCTTGAAACTATATTTGAAGACATCCCAAGGAATATCTTTGCATGGTTCTTTCTCATTTCATTGACTTGTTCTATACATAGCCCAAGATTTAAAGCCTGAAATCCTGTATATTTCATTTTTTCCATTACTTTATTAAAGTCAACTCCATTATCAAAATCATATCCAATACATTTCTCTCCTTTATATTCTTTTGATTCACCAAGAACTTTTGAAGTTACCTTAGCGAATTCTTCACCAGTGATGGACATTTTCTTTTCAAAAAGTTGTTACTAAGATTTAGGGTTTAAATAGATGATGTTATATGATAAGATTTTTGATATTATTTGAAAAGAAAGTAAGAAAAGGGTTTAGTTTAAGAATAAAAAACAAGAACATTCATGTTTACCTCTTTTGATATTTTTTGGAATTAAACGATAATAAATTAAAATACTAAGAGGTATAAGTTATACTGTCTTGTTGGTTAAATCTTTTTGGTATTTTAAAAGACACCCCGTGGAGGAACAAACATAAAAACACAAGAACTGAAGATAGGAATTGAAGGGATGTTAAGTTTTGAATAAAAAGAAAAGAATAACATAGTTTTACAAATTGTCTAAAAACATGAAGTGTGTTCATCCATATTTTTCCACGGGTATGTTTCATTAGTATTTGGTTAGTTATTTGAGTCATTGCTGAAGACAAACAATTGAATATACAGAGATAATAGTGACTAATTATCAAATCATTTTGAAGAAGTAATGAAAGGATCAAGAATATTATAACAGAAAAAGCAGATGGATAAAATAATTTAGCATAATAGTCATCTATTGTAAAGTATTTTGATTGAAGAACCATTGTCATTGCATCAAAGGTAATATATAACATTAATAATATAAATGAGGTTATACTGGCATTACTTACAATCACAAATACAAAGATGGTGGATAATGTAATTACTCCAATGACTAAATCATTTTGTTTGAGTGGAATTCTAAATAATGGGCGAAGAAGAATTATTGGAATGAATTTCATAGACTGCCCAAGGGTCTGCATTGGAAAAGAGAGAATAGACTGGAATAAATATAGTGATGTTAAACTAATAACAATACATATCCCTATCACTAGATATAATTTAATTGATGAATAAGAAGGTATTGTACGGTTAAATGGGGAGGATATTATTAAATGAGTTAATTTAACAAAGAATAAATGTTCAAAAATGTGTTGTGAGTCAACAATACCAACAATGGTTAATATAGTAGAACTTGATACGGCAAAAAAGATAAATAGTCCTGAAATAAGTAATAAAACTGGTTTAGAGAATTTTTCAGTATTAAATGAATAAGACATTATTACTTTAGCTTTGTTGTAATGTTCTCTCACTGAATAAATCATATAATCAAAATAGTCTTCTTTAAATGGTTTATTCTTTGTTTGTTCTTCATCTTCCATGTCATGAGGATTCCCATCTAATTCTCGAAAAATATTCTCTTCATATGAGTTATTAATAATAGGGTCAGTGATATCTTGTAAGTCAATCTTTTGAGTCATTAATAATGAGGAGAAAAATCAACTATTTTTTGAAGTTCTCAAATGTCAAATTTATCAAAAAAGATACAAAAATATCTCATAAAATAGTCAATCAAAAATATTATCTTTTCTTGTAAAGACAAGGTGAAAGATGTACTTTCTTCTTTAGTTTTTCCATTTGATTTTGGTTTAACACATAATTGTTTGCATTTTTACGAAAAACTAACATCACAAAAACATTGTTTTCATCTTCTTTGATCGTGACAAATCCAAGTTGTTCAATTCCATTGATAAACCCTTTAATTGATTTTAGTCGACTAATTGGTTCTGCAATGATCATTAGTCCATTAGGCTTTAATATGCGAAACCCTTCTTTTAAGAATAAATGGAAGTCTGTTCCCATTAATGATAAACAAAATACAACTGCATCACTCCATCCTTTTTGAATGGGTACTTTTGTGATATTTGCTACTTTGACTCGTTCATTTGCTTTGTATAGATCAAATGATTCTACTGTTCTGTCTTGGCATTCAAGTGATAGTCGTGCTTCTCCACATCCCATATCAACAATATGTTGAAGTTCTTTATTCTTTTTAATATATTCAATAATTGCATCTAATGGATTGACAGGCCAATGCTCAACTTGTTTAGCATACCCTTGATGGTATTCTTCAAATAATTCTGGCTTTTCTTCAAATAAGTGTTTTGCTTGGTCACCACGTGATGTATAGAGTAGTTCATTGATATATCTAAACTTTGATCCTTCAAGATCATTTGCAAACGACTCTATCAATGTCCCTTGTTTCTTTCCTCCACTTTTCTTTGGTTTTCTTTCTTCTTTTGCTTTTAGTATTCCACTTTGCTTTCCTCCTGCCAATACCTTCTTCTTTCTCTTCCCTTCCATTTGTTTTTTCTGTTTCTTTTTTATTTTTCCTTTTCTTCTTAAACTTAAAAACAATGGTATTTATCTAAACCTCCTTCTTTCTTTAACACCATAACACATTATCATATCTTTTCACTCTTCTAATTACCATTACACCTTGTCATATCCATTTTGTTTTGAATGTATTTATGAACAAAAACAACAGCTAATTGAATATGTATCAACTATCATTCATCCCAAACAACCATTATGCATGAATAAAGTAAAACACATTCATTTATTAACACAACACAAGTAAATCATTCAATAATTATATGAATATTAAGAGTTGAAAGTATCACAAACGTTCTGTAGAGGGATAGTATTATTACATTGAATAAACAATAAATAATGACATAAAACACTCACAAAATAAGAAGTTATAATTACATGAATAAGAAGAAAATGAAGAAGAAGAAAAGTAGAGTAATGAAAAAGAAACATAAAAAGAAGTTATAAATGATGAGAAGACATGTCATTTGAAAGAGAAAAGTGGTTAAGAATAATCACCGAAAAGAAAAACGAAATATAACAAGAATAAAGGAAAGTAATTAAAAGGGTAATAAAACAAGAAAGAAATGAAGAAAGAGAATAAAATGAAAGAACAAAAACGAAAAGATCAAGAGTAAGAAAGATAAAAGTAAAAAGGAGTAGAAGAAAGAAATTTAGGAGATTAATAATACTTAACAACACCATCAACTTGAAAAAAGCAAATAATGTTTAATCCATTTAAGTTCGAAATCGAAGAAGCAAAAGAACAAGGGATTAGAAATTATACTCTTCCACCTGAAATTAAAATTAATGGTGATGAAAATAGAGTATGTAAGACACCTATTGAAAAAAGAATTCCTGTTTTAAGAGCATCAAGAGAAGCTCGAAACAATTTCACACTCCAACAAACACTTTGTATTTGTCTTTTAAGTAGATGGTGTCGTATAACTATTAAAAAACCAACTAGAAGAAGTTGTGTAACTGAACAATTCTTCAGAATTAATTCAATTGAACATGAAGAAGATAAAATAGATGTTTATTCATTCCTTAAAAAACGATGTAATGAAATGTATTTATTTGACATTCAACGAGGAGTGAGTGAGAAAACAGCAATACGGAGATATCAAAACAATAAAAAGATCGAAGTTATTCATTTAATGGAAGATATTCTTCGAGAATATGGAGTTGAATTAGAAACTAAAACAACAGAAGGAAAATCAGGAATTAACAGACTTGAAAATATCACTGGAATTTATACTTCAAATCAAGTCATTTCATTTGATGATTTAATCGTTGATTTAATTAAAATTAATCATATCTTACTCAACAATGTTCTTCAAAGTAATGGAGAACTTATCATTAATCAAAATGAATTCTCTTTCAACTTCTAATTTATTGTTTTTATCATTCTTTGTTGTTTTTT
Source organism: Entamoeba histolytica HM-1:IMSS (assembly GCF_000208925.1). NCBI lineage: Eukaryota > Evosea > Mastigamoebida > Endamoebidae > Entamoeba > Entamoeba histolytica. Next base: position 28,240 of record NW_001914942.1, on the reverse strand, counting down.
AATAAAAAAGTAATAAAAGATAAGAGAATAAACAATATGATTAATGCATATGAATAGAGTATGATGTGTTATTAGACAGACTCACTATTTCATTTTAGTATAACCGTCATATAATGCTCCGTTAATGAGGGCTTTTAAATTTAAGGTAGGATTTTTTCCTAATAAAAGGCTACATTCATAACTAAATGAATAGTTTGGACTTGACTGTATTATTTGTGATATTGATAGTGTAAGTTTTTCTGTTAAGGTAGGGTCAATCTGTCTATGGTGAATAAGTTCTTTAAAAGTATTTTTGAAGCAATTTTGAATATCCTCAAAATTAAGAGTTATGCAATCAATAATAATTGCACCAATTGGACGTACTGAACATTGCGAAATAAATTGATTGTCATAAAATACAAGAGGCTCTATTGGTGTTGATATAATTTGTGTGATAATTTTATTTATGACGTCAATGTCAATAATTGGTTTTTTATCCACAAATAAAAAGAGGTTCAATGGAAGAGACTGACATGTAGTGAATATCTGAACTGTGGTTGAGTTTATGGTTGATGAATAACTTGCATCAATTTCAAATATGCTAGAAATAAATTGTTGTTTTGAAAGATCGTTCATATTTAATGAGAGTATTTGCAATCTTAAATAACGAGCTGAAATCTCATTGATTGTTGGCTCTATTGAATTCTTTGATAAAGTAGTATGGATGCATTGTTTTTTATTTGAACCTTTATCTTCAATAATAATTTCACATCCAAGAGCTTTTTGTTAATAAAAATTTTAAAAAGAAACGATTTAAAAAAAGCAACAAACGTGTTTGAATAAATGATAGTATTGGGGATGAAGATGGGCAAATACAATCATCTAGAGCTTTACACACACTTATAATAAGTGAATCCATAATGAAATTAATTATTTTTTTCTGTTAATAAGCTTGTCATAAATCCAATCTCTCCATTCATTTCGTTCTAATAATTTTATTAAAATGATAAAGAAAATTAATAAAAAGATTGATATCAAGAAGAAACATGCTACAATCCAATATCCATGACTTTCTTTTATTAATGCATATTCAAACCAAATCATCTGGTGAAATGAAGTAATGTCAAGATTTTTATAATGAAAGATGATATTATCAAAAGTCCAATACTTTAAGAATGGCACAGTAAATTTGAAATGATCACAGAGATTATAAACATCACATTTTACGTTTTTTATTTTCATACCATTAGGAAAGTGAATATGAACTTCATAGTTACGAACAGAAATTGATTCTAAGGCTAGGCTTATTGGAAAAATAAATGTTGAATTAAATGGAATTAACTGTTCATAAGAAATGGAAAAAGACTCTTTCCAATTACCTAGCAAAGGATATCTCCCTATGAGATTATATGTGCAAGTGTAAGAAGAGCAGAAATAAGAAGAAGTAGAAATATTTCCTGAAGAATCATAAAAATGAAAAGATGAAATTGATAGGGGTAAATGAAGAAAGAAATCATAAACAGTATTATGACTTGCTTGAACCTCATTTAGATTAAATTCATTTAAGGATGTACCTAAGTTAGAAATATTGATGAAATCTATCTCTTTTCTCAATGAGACTAGATGAGGGTTTGAAGTAAATTTAATATAGTCATGTTCAATAATTTGTTCAACTTCTATTGTTGTAGTATTTGTAAAATACTGAATTTGGAAAGGAATTTCTGTTTTTGAACTTGGACTAATTAAATGGAAATGCACTTGAGTTAAATCAATTTTTGGACTAACAACACAACGAATATCAACAATATCTCTTTTTAATAAATAAATATATGTATTAACTTCTTTTGCTTGATTATATAATTGAGGCATAATTATTCCACGAAATTGCATTAAATCGGGATCATTAATACTAGACTTAACTCCTATTCCATGTAATTCACCAACTATATCAAAATTACATACAATTTTTCCTTTATCTGAGTCATGCAATAATACCTCAAATTCTTTTTTATTTCCTTCTTCAAGTAGCCTATTAAATTAATACCTAATCAATAGATCAAATATAACAAACTGTTCTAAAACATATGCAATGCTTTTTTCTTTGTCATTATCAAAAATACATGAAAATGGTCCAAGATGACTTGAAAATTCGTTTGAAAAGAAGAAAGAAAATGATGAGATTGGTTCTTTCATTTCAAAGTCTGCAATTAGTTCAACATGGGGTTGCCCTGTTAAAATGAAATATTTCATAACAATACTATTTTTTACGATTTTGGATGGTCTTACTACAGACCCCCAACATACAAATAACAAGAAAAAACACAACATGAAAATTTTTATTAAATGGATTTTTGTCAGTTCTAAACAAAAAGAGAAAATGTAAATTAAAAGAATTTTAAAGAAAAGAATAAAATTAAGCCAATTCTTCAATGCATTTAGCAGCAGTTCTAACACACTCTCTGCATGGCATAACATTACCACCTCTAATTTCTTTGCATTTAGTACATCCATTACTTGACTCTTTAAATTTGGAAATACATGCCTCTTTTTTATCTTCTCCAAGAATTTGAATAGCTGCATACAAAGCACCACAATAACCTTCTGGGGCTCTTCCTCCTCCACATCCAGATAATTGTTCAATAAGCTCTTTTCTATTTCCTGTTACTTCAGAATAACCATATGCAACTGATTGAGAGCAATTTCCTTTGTGAGCTCCATGATATTCTACAGCAATTTCTGAAATAGTAGCCATTTTTTCAAGTTGAGTATAAATCTTAAAATTATTTTTACATTAAATATCAAAAATAATTTATATAATTTATTTCTTTTTTAAATATAAATTGTTCTATTTTTTATTTATGTATAGAGTTGTTTTTTTTGATTTGTTTTTTATATTATTCCAAATCTTCTGAATCATCAAAAAATAATAATTTATTTTTTCCATAAACATAATCGTATTTTTTGTTATGAGTATATTATTATCTCTTTTCCAAAAAAAATCAACTTTAAAAATACTCATTTAGAACAATAGATTTTTAAATTTATTTATTTTTTTTCTCTTAATTCTTTGACATTCTTTTTGTTTGTATTGAAACTTAATTTGAAAGCAATTTTATATTTTTAAAATATAAAAATAATCCACAGCAGTATGAAAACTATTTGTTATGTTCTATTGTTTGTTTAATTTTGTTTATACTCATTTATTGATTTTATTCTTTCTTTGGTTTGATAACTATTCTGATAATTTACTCCCTGTTATGAGAATGAAAATATAAAATTAAAATAGAAGAAATGGTATTAATCAAATTTCAATTGATTCAATTGAAAATACAAAAACAATATCAATATTATTTATAAGTCATCAAACATAAAATATTTTAAAATGAAAGAATGAAGAATATAACAAAAAAAAAACAAAATAGAAACATAAATAGTGTCTTAAAAAATAATAGAAACAATTTCATTTATTGAAATAATGTAAGAAGTTATTATTATCTATTAACACTTGTATATTATAAGTTCTGTATTTAAATTTTGATGTAAATGCTTTCTACTAATAAAGAAAGCTATAAAACTATATTCTTGTTTCATTTCGTTGAGCATAATAATACCAATTGAAAATTGTTTTAAATAGTAATACATTCAATTGTGCTTACTTTAACTATTAATTTTTACTAATATAGTTTTGTTCTAACCATCATTATTAAGAAATTAATTATTAATAAAATTATTTCTATCGTTTATTGTTCATTTGATACTAATCTCATTCTTGAACTATTATTAACATATTTTAATGATTATTTTTTATTGTGCTAAAAGCAATATTCCATGACATCCGTCATGTTTTTAATTAAATGGGTTTTACCTTATTTAATGATGTCAATTTCAATTTTTATTTCTTCTATTTTTATTTCATTGATTTTATGACATAATGTTTTTTTTAATTCTAACTCCATATTCCCTTCTTTCAATACTACCTATTTAATATGTTATTTCCTATTTCATTTTCTCTTGTACAATAATACATTATTTTTCTAATTAGTTTAATAAGTTGTTCAATAACAATAAAAATTAATAAAATAAATGATATATAAAACAATAAATGATATATCATTTTGTTATTTTATTATAGAATCTAGTGAAATAATAATAAATTAGAATAGAATTTATAACAAGACATGATTTTCATTAAGAGCAATCCTTTCAAAACTGTATAAAACTAATTATTATTTAATCAAGAAACTCTTGATACTAAAGAAAGAAAAATTAATACTTTATCTGACGAACAAACAGAAAGAAGACTTAACCCAAAATAACAAAAATACAAAAACAAAAAAATTAAAAACAAAAAACAAAAAAATTCTAGAAAGAAGCAAAAGAAAATTCTTAAAAGCTATAGAAGAAAAAAGAAAAAAAAAGATAAAGTGTGAATAGTTCTTTGAAGAAAAGAACTCAGTCAATTAAAACATGAAACTCGAAGTTATAATACTGTTGATTGCTATTACCTTTGCTCAGTGTGGTGTTTCTAATTGCATGAGATGTGTAAATGGAACAGATAGCAAATGTGAAGAATGTAATAATGGTTATTTTATTTCTCAAACAGGACTATGTGTTGAAAAAAGCCGATTTATTGGATGTAAAACTTTTGGCTCTATTGGATGTGATCAATGTATTGAAGGATATGTAAAAGTGTCAAACTTTGTATGTATGGGTTTGTTTTTATATTTTATTGGTTTGGTGGGTGGTATTTAGTTAGATATAAACTGATCATTAGAATGTCATAGCTTTTTCACTAATTGTAATGAATGTACTTCTACAGAATGTAAAACATGTGATAACGGTTATGATTTAAAGGATGCAAATACAGAAGTTCCTGGTATTACTAAGGTATGTGCCAGTTCCATGTCATTCATTGTAGCAGTACTAATGGTAATTTTCATTTTATTATAATGATTTAATTGAAATTAACGATACATTGTTTCTGTTTTTTATCAAATATATTGTTATAAAGGGGGAAAAATGAGAAATTCAATCATTTTCTATCTCTTCTTTTCTTTTTTTGAGTTAAAGAAAAATCAATGAGGAAAACCTAAACGAAATTCTAAAATTAAAAAAAAAAGGGTTTAAAATCTGAATTAAGATATATAAATCATAATGAGTGATAGAATTACCTATGATGCACAAAGAAATGCTCGTGTCCAATACATATGTGCTAGTTTGTTTTTAATTTTATTAGTGTTAATCTGTAATGAATAATTCAAATTAATATGATTAAGAATGTGGAGCTGAAACTTCTTTTAAAGTAAAAGAAAGTAATATTTGTTGTTCTCAATGTCAATGTAGAATTTTATATAAAAAGAGAACTCCAGAACGTTTGTTCCTTTTCTTATTTGGTTCATAAAGTATACAATTGAATATTAACAAGAAATAGCTGTTGAATTTGAAGCAAGATAGAATGAATTGAATATTTGAAGTTTTATTTTTTTAAGACTTTTGGTTGTAAATTTAATTTTTTTACCAAAATTCTGATTTTAGCAGAGCAAATAAAAAAATTACTTGAAGGAGATAGAGTTGTAGAAAAGAACTTTTTAAAATGAATAAACAAATGAGATAATATTATCAAAACGAAAATAAGGTGAATTGCTTTTACGCTTGTTATTAGTTTGTGTGAAGAAGCAACTATTGGTTAAGGCATTCATCTTCTGATTATTTTATTATTTATAAAGGAGAATTAGATGTATTGTAATATTAAGAGTCCTATGTTTTTTCGTTTAATTGCTCCTTTTAAAGTGTGTATTTTAAACAAAGGTTAATGCATTAATAAATGTATTTTACAACATAATGGATTTTAGTATATCATGTGTTAAGATTGTCGACAACAATGCCTAGTAAAAGTGTATGTAATAGGTTAAATGTAAAGCCAAATAAGATAATTGTTATAGTTTTTATTGTGGGTTATAACCAAAATATTATATTTGTTATGTAAACCAATGTATCAAAACTTATTACAAAGTGAATATTTGTGAAGGTTCAAAAACGTGTAGTAATTATTCTATGATTGTAAGGTATGTAGTATTTATTCACATACATCAATTTGTCAATAACTAATTGTAGATGTGCAAAACAAAACCCCAAATTACATCCTACCAATTAAGTTACCTCAATTCATTTGGTTAACTGTTGGTGATACAGGATTTGAAGGTTATTATAACAAATTTTTGCATTGTAGTCATTTACTCTTAATTATTGGCTACCTCAAATTAATTATGGAACTAGGTTTGGAATGTTTGATAAACCATATCTTGAACTATAGGAAATTCATTTGTCTAAACAGATTTTTGAAAATAGAAGTTGTATAGAGGTAATAGATTATAACTTAACTGGTTCTGGATTATATAGAGCTTTAGAATATAATTTTTAGAGGCATTATAAGAATTCAAGAAGTCGTTTTTTGTGTTTACTTTCATAGACTTTGGTTTGTCAAGAAAGAATTGACACCTTTCTTTCTTTTTTTAAAGACAAGTCTCAAAGTCATTATATATTCTTTGTTACAGGAAAAGAGATGATTAACTTCTTTAAGACTTTATAACAGTAAAAGAATAACAAAAATACCTAGTTGCTCCAATGACAGATGAGGAATGTCCTAATAGATATTTAAAACTTGAATATGAATATTCTATAAAGTCTTAAATTCATGTTTCTTATATACTTCAGAATCTATTTTTTTTATAAAAATATGATAAAAATTTTTTCAATAAAATTTTAATTAAATGAAAGGTTTGTCTAAATTTATTGTGCTGTCATTGATTCTCCTTCAATTGTGTTGTCAAGAGCAAGATTGGCATAATCTACTTCTAGTTCATACAAGTCTTGTCGTGCATCAGTAAATTCATTTTCTTCCATTCCTTCTCCAACATAATGATGAACAAAGGCTCTTTTACCAAACATTAAATCAAAGTTTTGATTTACTTTTTGGAATACTTGGCACATAGCTGTATGGTTAGCAATCATACATGCACTTCTAGCAGTAGAAGCATATGAACTACCAGGAACAGCAGTAGCTGGTTGACTATTAATACCACATTTAAATGAACATGGACACCATCCAACAAATGGAACTGTATTTTGTTTCTTAATTCCACTAACAGCAAGATTAACTTCACGTGATGAAACATCTCCTCGATACATCATACAACAACTCATAAATTTACCTTTATTAATATCATCACATTGAATCATTAAACTATTTGGATCAAATAATGATGATGTAAGTTCTTGAACTGATAATGTTTGTCTAATAGCTTTTTCTGGTGTAACAATTGGTGCATATGACATCATAGCAAAATGGTCTCTTGGGAATGGAACAAGATTAGTTGGAAATTCATTTAAGTCAACATTTAATGTACCTTCAAATCTTAATGATGCAGTAATAGAACTCATGGCTTGTGCAATTAATTGATTTAAATGGAAATATGATGGACTATGAACTCCTAATTGTTTTTGACATATTTTATAAATTGATTCATTATCAACCATAAAAGTACAATTTACAAATTTCATCATAGCATGAGTATTTAACACAGCATTATATGGCTCAACAACTCCACTAGAAAGTTTTGGTGATGGCCAAATAACAGTGTTCAATTTAGTCTTTTTTGTATATTTGTCTGCTAATTTCTCACATAATGCTGCAGTAAAACCACTTCCAGTTCCTCCACCAACAGAATTATAAATGAAAAATCCTTGTAATCCTGTACAATTTTCTGTAGCTTTTCTAATAGCATCCATTGTTTGATTTAGTAATGGTTCATATCCTGTTTTTCCTTTAGCAAAATTAGAGGATGCATCTTCTTTACCACAAATTAAATGTTCAGGATGATAAAGTCCAGAATATTCTCCAGTTTTAATTTCATCAATTACAGTAGGTTCAGTATCGACAAAAATAGCTCTTGGAACATGTCTTCCATTTTGGAGTTCTTGGAAAAAGGCATTATAAGCAGTATCTATTCCTCCAGTTATAACTGACCTTTTTTCATTAGAATTGGCAATGGCTGTTCCATCTGGTTGAATTCCATGTTCAAGGCAAAATAACTCCCAACATTTATTTCCAAGTTGACATCCAGCTTGACCAATATTAATAGTAATCACTTCACGCATAGATCTGATTAGGTTTTTAGATTTAATAGTTTATAAGTTCTAGTTAAAATCTTATTATCATTATGATGTGATTCTTATAAGATTATTTTACTTATTTTTTTCCCTTCAAATAGTTTTTTCATGACTAGAGCTGATTAGATTATTTTAAACTTTTCAAGATAAAAAATAGAAAAGAAATAATCATGGGTTATTAAAGTTAACAGATAATTAATGAGGGAAATAAGTATATCCAGAATAAGGTTGTTGATACTGTTGTTGGTATGAATTTCGATAGGGCGTTGTATTTTGGTTGTTTAGAGTAAACCCATCTTCAAGTATAGTATCATATTTGTTTTGTTTTTGACCATTTGAATAAAGAAATCCTGAAATCTCACTTCTATCCATTCTAGACTGTGGGTTGTCAATGTCTTGGTTAATTGAAACCCAATCTTCCTGATAATGATGTTCTGGATTTAAAGGATGATGGACGGAAGTTTCTTCCATCTGATCTTCACTATCAATATCTATCAAGTTTTCATTTGAAAATTGTCTTGTTCTCACGTCGTTCTCCATAGACCTTACTTGGTAGTCATTGTCTCTTCTAATTGGAATTGTTTCTCTTGTGACTTGAGGTGCATATTTGTTATAGTCATTATAAAGACTGTTCGTACTAAGACTGACACTTCTATCAAAGTCTGATGGATACCTTCTGAGTTGTGTTGAATAAGGTTCATTTGGTATATATGACTGTCGATTCCAAAACCAGTTAAATACAGAAACTCTATGAGGTGTTTTTGTTGAGTAGTACTGAGTAAGTAAAAGAATAATCCCAACAATGACAATTAAAACAATTGCACAAATGCCAACTTCTTCGATATTGATCATTTTAAAATACAAAGTTTGCTTTTTTTATTTATAAAAAATAAATAAGTTATAGAAAATAATTTTTATAATATATTATTAGAAATATTATCTTGAAGAAACGAAATAGTATGTCGAAAAGGAGTAATATTCTTACTTGATGTTTGAATTTCAGTTATCTGGTTTTGGGGCATTGCAAGTATCAAAGGCATTTTAGCACACTTAGCGTATTCCAACACTAATGAAATTAGTTGCTCGACAGTAATTTCACAATAACAAAATAAATAACTTCGTTTCCAGTCATTACCAAAGAGGCTATGCATTTGAGACGATATGATTATCCATTCTTTCATTGAATCAAAAGAACAACTATTTTGTGAATTGAAAGAATTATTTAACGGACACATTTTCAAGGAAAATGAGTTTGTTTGATTTAGTAAGTTGAGAAAATCTTTTAATTGAGGAATTTTATTATATTCACATGGAGTTATAAGAATAGTTGAATGAGTCAAATGATTATTTATCCATTGTGTTATGTTACGGTAATAAGTGTTTAAAGAGTTTTGGTAAATAATGTCATTTACAGTAACTACCCGTTTTCTGTTCATTTTGATTATTGACTTAGAGATTTAATTCATTAAGTCAATCTAATGAAAAAATATTAAAATGTTTTATAAGACATTTTATAATTCAAAAACAAATTTTAATAATAAGATGAAATAAAATAAATCAATTTCTATGTTATTTTTCATTTTTTAATCATATTTTTTAAAGTAAACCTTTAAATCAAATTAATAGAGTTTCGTACAACAGATATTAATAATTCTTGCATTTATAAATGTTATTAAAGTGGTTAGTCATATCTCTGTTTTATTGTTCATTCTTTTTTAGGTATTTATATTTTTTGTGTATTAATCTTCAAATTCTTATAATTATGTGTATTACTTTGTTATATATTATTTCTTATCCTTATATTCTTTTATATTCATTTGTGTTTTGTTGTATTTTTGTGGTTAAATTTATTTTGTATTTTATTATTTTGGTTTGCTTCTAAATCTATTTATTTTCATGTCTTGGCAATTTCTTATTTTCCTCCAACAAGTGGTTTATTACTTGCTAGTAGCTTGTTAATTGTCTTGTGATATAATTTGAACTAACAGATTTGGGTTAATGGCTAAAATCAAAGTCATCAAATAGTTGTTTTGGGTTATTATTAACAACTATTCTATTTTTATATAAACAGTCGTGTTACTATATCCATAGTTTGGTTGTTGTATGTTAACAAATGTTGAATTGGGTATTAACTCCAATATCATTAACTATATTTCATAATGAATAATCTAAAAGAATATACTTTGATTAATAATGAATTTTATTCTTGAATTATGATTAGTTTTAATAGCTTAAATAAATTGTACTTAATAAATTCAAAACTTGATGTTATTATGTTGCTGATAAATTACTTAACTTTCTTAATAATATAAGTATTTCTTTCTCATTTTCTTTTCTAACTATTTTTTGCCTTTTTACATCATTTCTTCTGAGATGGTTCACTCTTTTTCATTCTTCTTCATTTGACATTCTTTAATGTCTTTTTTTATTTTCTTAATTTGATTTTGAAGTGTGTTAATTTCTTCTTTATTAATTTCTTCTTCTTCTATCCTTTCTTCTTTGGTTTTGGTTTTAATTTCTGCTTCAATCGTTTTAATATCTTCTTTCTTTAAACTCTTCTTTAGTTTTTTAATTATTTTTTCCTTTTGATTGAATATACTTCTTGTTGAATATCATACCATCTTTTTCTTTTATCTTCTTACTTCTTGAGTATTTCTTCATATTCTCCTTTACTCTATTCACTTTTTATTCTTCATACTCTTCTTTGTATATCATTTATTGTTAATCATTTATATTTGATATTTGTGTAATCTTTATTATTATTGTATTTTCCTTGTTTTTTATTTGTTTTTATTTGTGTCTTTCGTCTTCTAAACACTTTTTCCTTGGTATTTCTTTTACCCTTATTATTATTTCTTTGATATTTCTTGCTATTGATATTTAATTTTTTATTATATGAGATTGGATTTCTATGTCTTGTGTGTTTTTCTTTACAATACACATTGTTATTATACAATAATCGTTACAATAATATTTTGTTGTATTTCCTGCATTGGAAAAAGGATCTATTCTATAGTATTGGACATTCTGTAAAAAAATATAACATCATTCGTTGTAAGACTTAATACTTCCAAAAACTCAAACAAAAAACAAGAAAAACAAAGAAGCATATTAAACTGTAATTGATATATTTATTTTCTAACATTTTAAAAATAAATACTGAATAGATAAGAAAGATTAAAAATATTAAACTAAAAAAATTTAACAAGAAATAATTGATAACAAGAGTTGTGTTATTTAAATAGGGTTAGAACTTTTTTCTAAAAAGAAGAATGGAACTAATAAAGTAATGACTGACGTAAATATTTCTATCAATAATCCTTCAATTACAACACTTCAAATTTCAGTGGAAAAAACAAAGAAGATTTCATTTTTTAAAATTGGTGGTCTACTTTTGGTAGCTAGTGTTTTAGTCTTGTATTTGTATCAAGTTAGAACGGAATTATTGAGTTATGGAGTGTGGTGTTTAATAGGATTTTTTGTGTATTCAATTTATAAATTTTTAACTTCAATTAATAAAGGTTTGTTTTATTTTTTACAACAGTCTTAAAGAGAGTCATAATATTAAATTTAAAAGTTACTATTATTGCTGACCAGTCCAAAGGAATTGAGTTGATTAAAGAGTCAACATCTATTCCATATTCTAATGTTGAATTTATTCCAAAAGAGGTATTAAACAATGTAATAATTCATGAACAAATCCAAATTTTTGTAGTAGAAACTTATCTTGCTTTAACGTTCAAATCTAAAAACGTTAAATACATTACAAAATTCCCTCCTTTAAAACCAATATTTTATGAATTCAATTTATCTATTAAACAAAAACAACTTATTTATCAATCACTTCATCACTTTTTAAAAACAATGAATTAATTTATTTTATATTTGTTTTGTTTCTGGTTATGAATCATATTCAAGTTATTTAAATTACATAATTTATATTCTTCTCTTTTATGATGTAATGAAACAAAACTAATAAAGACATATAAATTATTATTTTATTTTCATACACAAAACTTTATTATTTTATTTGATATCCAAATATTGTTTTGTATTAACAAATTATATCTATTTTTATTATAAAACAATTACTTTTTTATCTTTACTTAAATTATATTCTATCTTGTAACTCTTTAAGGAGAGAAAGAAAATGTTTATTATTTCTATCTCTTATATATATAAAAACAATAATTGTTATTAAAAATATTTTATTCATTGACACTAACTAATGCTTATTGATAAATCAACATTCAACAGACAATAAATTTTATTTAATTTTATGCTTCTTAGAATTTAACTTTATAGAATATTATTGACATTAGTTTATCATTAATTATCAAATAAAAAATCAAAATAAATGTATCAAGTCATTGTTTGACTTTTCTTTAACCAATGAATTTTATTTATTAGCTTTAACTGTTTCAACTTTCTTTTTAGCTAAGGCATTCACACGTTCCACTTGATCAAATATTAATGAGTTCCATGCTTCACACTCTTCTTTTGTTTCACATGAAAATTTATATGGAATTTGGTTTAGTTTGCAACTAACCATATTCTTTACCATTTCACAATCTTCAATAAGGTATATTCCACTTCCTTCAGTAAATAAAGCATCAATCTCTTTAGCAAATTGGAAGTCTTGTAACTGTTGATAATCACCAATTTTATTAATTTCTTCTATTGCTTCTTCCATCATTTTTTCATCTCTAACTTCTTTTCCATGATACTTCTTGATCACAGTCCCAATCAATCTGTCACTGAACAAAAAGAAATAATTCCATTGTGTTGGCTTACTAACTAAATTATTAGTTAAGTACATTGGCCCACAACATATAAATCTTCTTGACGGCAATATTCCAAAATCAGCATCAATCAAAGATAAAATAAATTCTACTTTATCATTTTCTTCAGATTGAATTTTAAGTGAATTAGCTCCTTCAGATGATTTTTTGGCTTCTTGATATGCTGTTTTCAATTTTTCTAATCCTTCATAATCTTTCCCTGTGTCTTTTAACATATCTCGAATTAATAATTCATATCGTGGTATTCTTTGAATTGGTGTAATTAAATAAAATGAAATGGCTTGAATATTTTTAACATCAGAATGTTCTTTCATATATTGTTCCTTAGCCTTTTCTTGTGCTTTAATTAAATCTTTTTCTTTTTTGAAATGGTTTGTCATTTGTTCAAGATATTGTGGATATTTATTAATATAACTAGATGCCATCTTCAAAAATTGTAGATTCTTAATGAATTTATCTCCAAATACTGGTAAAGAATCACCTTTGGCATTTGCTTGTCCTTCTTCCATCATTTCTAAAAATCTTTTATGTACATTAATAAGAGTAGAAATATCACTTTGTATTTTTTTAGCAATAGAAGACCATTCTTTATTATCACTCATTACAATTGGTTTTAAATATACTTCATTCAAAATCTCAAGTCCTCTTAAATGTACTTTTTCTGAACTTGTCATTTCACTAACTACTCTTTTAAAATGTTTTTTATTTTCATCTGTCATTGTTCTAGAATCTATTTGTTTGAAGAATTCTTCAATATTATTTGTACTTTGATCAGCATTAGACTCTAATGTTTTAATAACATTCTTCATAATATCCCCGTTGTTAATTAAAACCCCACCATTAGGTGCTTTATATTTCAGATATTCCGAGTCTGGTTCGATAAACTTTTGTCTTAGTGTTGCAGTTGTAGAATGATTAGTGTTACTAGTATCTATAGTAACATGTCTTTTTCTACCTGCAATATTTTCTAGTGTCTTTCTTCTTCCAACAATTTGGTCAAATAAAACAGATTCCCAAACATCTCTTTCTTCTTCACTGTTAACAGCAAATTTACAATTTTCACATGTATTTCCCATAAATAAATTAATAACAAATGGAACTTCTTCTGTTCCTTTAGTTTGTACTAATTTCCAACCAGCGTTAACTTTCCATTCTTTTTCACACTCAAAGACACAATCAGCCAATCCATTAAAATCTTCCATATCCATAAACTTATTATAAACAAAGTGTGCCGTATCACCATCCATCTTTTTAATACTTTCTCCATGTAACTTTTTCACTTTTGTTTGAACAAAAATATCTTTAAATAAGAAGAAATAGTATAGATCTTTTAACTTGTCCTTAAGGTTAGGTACAACAAACATTGGTCCACTGCAGATATATCTTCTTCCACTTGCGTCTTTTGCCAATTCCTTTCCTCCTTTGATAATATCTCTCATAAGCAATACTTTATAATTCTCTTCAGATTGAATTTTAAGTGAATTAGCTCCTTCAGATGATTTTTTGGCTTCTTGATATGCTGTTTTCAATTTTTCTAATCCTTCATAATCTTTCCCTGTGTCTTTTAACATATCTCGAATTAATAATTCATATCGTGGTATTCTTTGAATTGGTGTAATTAAATAAAATGAAATGGCTTGAATATTTTTAACATCAGAATGTTCTTTCATATATTGTTCCTTAGCCTTTTCTTGTGCTTTAATTAAATCTTTTTCTTTTTTGAAATGGTTTGTCATTTGTTCAAGATATTGTGGATATTTATTAATATAACTAGATGCCATCTTCAAAAATTGTAGATTCTTAATGAATTTATCTCCAAATACTGGTAAAGAATCACCTTTGGCATTTGCTTGTCCTTCTTCCATCATTTCTAAAAATCTTTTATGTACATTAATAAGAGTAGAAATATCACTTTGTATTTTTTTAGCAATAGAAGACCATTCTTTATTATCACTCATTACAATTGGTTTTAAATATACTTCATTCAAAATCTCAAGTCCTCTTAAATGTACTTTTTCTGAACTTGTCATTTCACTAACTACTCTTTTAAAATGTTTTTTATTTTCATCTGTCATTGTTCTAGAATCTATTTGTTTGAAGAATTCTTCTACAGTAGCACCACTTTGATCACTATTATGACTCAGACCTTTGATAACCATTTTAATAATGTCACCATTAGTGACTAATTTTCCACGTGATGATGTTTTAAATTCTAAAACAATATAAATACCAGTTAAATAATTTACCTTTATAGTAATATTTATAGAATAAAATTAATGAACAAACTAACATAACTATCTTCCATTGGTTTATTGAGTATTTCCATTTCTTTTTTTAATGCCTCCTTATCTTCCTTTGTTTCCTCATCTCTTCCCTTTTCTTTGTCTTTAGAATCTCTTACAAAAGAAGACTTTCTTTTATGTGAAAATACTAGAAATAAGTATTCCTGTCTTTTTGTTTCATTTGTCTTTTCAGGTTAAATGATTAACAAACCACTCATTTTATAAATTTCCAGTTCATAGTTTCCTTAGTTCTTTGGTAATTTCCACTTTATTTTCCCGATTTATTAGAATCTTTTCTCTTTTTTCCTTAATTAAAATAAGATTTTCTATTTTTAATTTTCACTATAAAAAAAACCTTTTCATAAACACTCATTATGAGTCTCATTTGTCATTTTTTCATAACGCCAAATATTTTCATAAATAATAAATAACTAATATAATAATAATAAAAATATAGTTTAATGGTTTTAAAATTTACCAATTCTTTAATTCAACAACATTGTTTTTTGTGAACATTTAATTGTATTTCAACTATTGGGGGTGGTTGAGGATATTTTACTCTATTTAAAAATCAATAATATTTTCAATTGGAAATGTAATACCTAAATAAAATAACAATAAAAACAAACGAATTTTTTAATGGATTTTTTGAACGTATCAATTCTTTAAATATTTCTTCAATACCTATATTTTCTGATGCACTAGTTTCTTTATATAACCATCCTCTTTCATTAGCAAGAGACTTTCCTTGTTCTTCAGTAATTACTCTTTCTTGACTTTTATCAACTTTATTTCCAATAACCATTACAACAGCCTCCCTTGCTTTGTCAACATCTTCTTGTTGATATTCATTCCACCATTTATCTAAATGCATAAAAGATTCTTCATTAGTAACATCATAAACTAATAAACAAAAATCACTTCCACGATAAAATGATTTAATAACACTTTGATATTTTTCATGTCCTGCAGTATCCCAAATACTAAGTGAATATAATAATCCATCAACAATAATTTCTTTTTGTGATATATCTGATCCAATTGTAGACTTATAATCCGTTGAATATTCTGCATTAATAAATCTATTTATAATTGATGTTTTTCCAACAAATGAATCTCCAACAAGAATTATTTTAAATGTTTGTTGAGTCATATTTTTTTATTTAATATTATTTAAGTTCTTTCTTCCTTCTTTTATTAAAAAAACTATTAAAATTTTTAATTTCTTTAATTCTTGTTCTTTCAATTATCTTTAAAGTTTCTTTCCTTCTTCAACCTTTTCAGCTCTTTGTCTTTCAAGGTCTTTCTTCATTGGTCCCATACGTGCTTTCTTTTCGGTGGTTGTTTGGAATCTAGAATGTCCATATTTAGATGATGTATCAATGAATTTAAGAACAATTTGTTCTTGAGCTGTTCTAGTGGTTGATGGGAAGCATGCTTTTCTTAATGAAATAACTCTTCTTCTAATACCTGCTACAGTTCCTTTGATCATCAAGAAATCGTTCTTAACAACTCCGTAATGTGGGAATCCTCCCATTGGAGTAATACCTTTTTCTGTAATATCAAATTCTGTTTTAGCGTTCTTAAGGTCACCACATCCAAGTCTGTAAATCTTTTTGTTAACTTCTGTTCTCTTGAAGAATCCCATTTGACCAGCTCTAGCAACTGTCCATGAAACTCTAGCTGGATGCCATGCTCCAACACAAGCAACTTTTCTTAATCCTCTGTGAGTCTTTCTTGGAAGATGTCTTACACCAAATCTCTTAATAACACCATTATATCCATGTCCCTTAGTAACTGAGCATACATCAATACATTCATCAGTTCCAAAGACTGAGTTAACACTAATTTGTTTTTCAAGAAGTGAGACAGCAAAGTCAACTTTTTCAGCAATTGATCCTCCATTAATTTGAATTTCCATAACTTCAGCTTTCTTTTGTTTTAATGGAACAAGTGCCATTTGAGTATGTGCAATTACTCTAACAACATCACATCTATTCTTAATTAATCTAATTTGTCTTTCTCTCTTTGATTTAGCTTTTACATCATTGTATTTTTCGGTATGAACAGCAAATTGATTTTTAGTATTTTTGTACCATTTCTTAGTATATCTTCTTTTGAATTCATCAGCAATATGTTCAGCAAAAACAGCTGTAATTGGTTTAAGTCCAGTAGTAGTCTTTTTGTATCCAACAAATCCTGCAACAACCATTGGTGGTGTTTCAATAATGGTGACTGGTTCTAAAACTCCATCTTTTGGAAGTTTAGTGTTTGTTCTCTTAACTTCACGAATAACATGAGTCATACCAGCTTTGAATCCAAGGAATCCAGTAAGATGTGGTTTTTCAGCAGCATTATCTTTTGGGAATGCAGAGACAGTAGCTCTTACTTTATGAACTCTCTTTCTTGGGTGGAAAGCAAGTGATCCGTGTCTTGGTGCTTCAAACTTTCTGTGTGACATTAAACCCCCGAACAACTAATTTATTAGTTACTTGTGGTTTTAATTTGAAGGGTTTTTCCTTGTTTCATATTTTATTCATAGAAACAAAATAAGTTTCATATTTTTATTATAATTTTAGTTAATAGTTTATCTAAGTGATAAATAACAGAAAAGAAAAGATTTAATCTCATCATTTATCATTGTTCTAAAGAAAAGAGTCAACTCTAAAACTATGAACAATTCATGTATTTAACAACTGCATTATTTGAGTCAGTAAAAAATCCGTTAGAATTAAAAAATGTTGATTATGATTCTCTTCCATTACCAGTTCAATTATCACCTTGTAAAGCATTATTTATTGACTCATGTATTAATAGTACTGAAATTCAAAATCATTTTCCATTGTTTCAAATACGAGATATTTTCATATTACCGATTCAAGAATATTCTTCAATTTATGGATGTCCAATTTCTGAAGTACCATTTATTGAAACAACAAAGTCATTATATAAAAATTGTAATTTTGTTTTTGAAAGAAAGGAATGTTTTAATTATTTATTTGCACAGATGAGAGAAGGTATTCAATGGATTATTCAAAATAAGGATATGTCAACACTCCAAATAGTTTATGATATATTAATGTATTTTTTACAACAAGTTCAACACCTAGTATTTTCTATAAAGAATTATTTTAATACAAATATTATGAGTACTAATGAACTTATTATTTATCGTATTGTTATTCAACTTTTACAATTATATATTGAACAAACAAAGATTTATCTTTATGAATGTCAAACATTTTTAACAACACAGAGTATAACATACCCAATTACTGTATATTTAGTTGAGTCTCTTGTTCCAATATCAATTATGAAAGGAAAAGAAATACAAATGAAAGTATTTTTATTATCAGGATCTTCAGTTCATTTACCAACATTACAAGTTGATTATCCTAATGTTATTATTACATCATCAAATAATTGTTTACCTATTAATGAATATCTTGATTATGAAAAAAACAAATTTGAACCATATCCATTTTGTGGAGGATGTGTGTTATGTTCAACATTTAATTGTACAACATTAAAAGGAACAAATAAAGAAAAAATAGAATTAAGAGTTTCAGTTTCAGTTAATTTACCTAAAGAAGATGGAAATTTTATTACAACAACATTTTTATCAACAAATAAAAGAAGAATGATAATTATTACTAATAATTCTCAATGGTTTATTTCACAAAGTTCATTATTAAATGATGTAGTATTTTCAAATTCTATATTATGTTCTGTTCCTATTGATAGATTATTCAATTATTTTAATTCTATTGCACTTCTTTCATTAGAGTCACAAAGTAGACAAAAATTACCAAGTTTTGATTATGAACAAGCATATTATATAACTGAGAGATATCTTCCATCTATTGGTTGTCCTCGTGGAGGATATATTAATGAAGAACGATGTTTATTTTGTATTGACATTTTATTAAAATACTTTGAAATACTAACAAAAAGTAGAACATTATATGTATTATATTCACAAGGATGTCTTTTTAGATTTATTGAAAAAAATGATTTAAGTGATT
Organism: Entamoeba histolytica HM-1:IMSS; assembly: GCF_000208925.1. Lineage (NCBI taxonomy): Eukaryota > Evosea > Mastigamoebida > Endamoebidae > Entamoeba > Entamoeba histolytica. Next base: position 8,983 of record NW_001914942.1, on the reverse strand, counting down.
TACTTATTTTAGCACAAACTAAATTACCATTTAATTGTCTTGTTGTAGCTCTCGTTTTTGATGTTGAAATGAATTCTAAAATTACTTTACATTATATACTTGAATCAACACATTATGTTTCAAGAATTCATCATTTCAGAAAAACAGAATTGGCTAAAGAATTAAATGACATTTCAATGAAAACTAATAATGACATTGTGCTTCTTCAATCAACCCAACCATTTCCACCATTTACAGAAAATACTTGCTTTAATTTTATTAATATAGAAGAATTATTAAATGGATATTCATTTGTTGAATAAAAATAATAAAAACATTGAACAAAAAGAACGCAACACTTTTAAAAATTCATATTTTATTTATTTTTTTTGTCTTCTTCCATTTTTTTATCATCATTTTCTTCTTTCTTTTCTTCTTTAGATTGATTACTTTTGGCATTATCCTCTAATGACATTTTAATTGCTTCTTCAATCTCTTCTTCCATTGTCATTTCTTTCTGTTCTTCTTTTTTTGATTCTTGGACATTTGTTGTTTGTAAATTTTCATAGTCTGCTAATGATGCTGCAATAGCAGCTCTTAATGCTGCATCTTCATCATAGAATTCTGTTCCACCATTAACATCTCCCATGGATGCACGAATAGCAGCAGCATACTCTGGATCAAATTCTGGATCAAATGTATTTAATCCTCCATCTCTCATAATAATATTAGTTTTAGAAATCATATCAAGTAAAATATGTGGTCCTGCTGGAACTGTTACTAAAGTACAATCATCCCCCATTTGAGATGGGAATAACTCAATGACTGGTGCATTATCAACAACCTCTCCAAATGAAACAATGTCTAATGCAATATTACTTTTCTTTAATAAATTAACCATTGTTTGTGCTTCATCTGAATTAATATTTAAAGGTGATCCAACAAATAAAATGATTCGTTGTGTGTATATTTTATCAACTCTATTAGCAAGTGCTAATTTAGCTACTAATAACGCTTGTTTGAAGTCACTTGAACCACCAATTTTGGCTTCATGTAATCCACTTAAAATTTTTCCAAAATCACCTGTAAGAGTAACAAGGATTCTCTTTCTATTTAAGGTGAGTTATGTTATTGATATGAAGTTTAAATCTATTTTCTTACTTTGTATTAGAATAGAAAAAAAAAACAAACGATTCACTTCCAGCAGCAATGAAACCAACATGATTTTCTGGATTTTTTCTTAATCTTCCTGAAGTGATTGCTTGAACTGCTTCAATCTGTGCCTCCATTCGACTTGGGGTATAATCACCATTTCTCATATAATCAGATGTATCTATAATAATAATCGTTGCTTCTGGCATAACTTTTTTGATGAATGAGTATATTATTTTGAGATGAAAGAGAAAAACCACAGACTAAATAACACAAAAGTTATTGAAGTTTTACCGAAAAAAATGTTTTTGTTTGAAAAGACAAAAATATAAAAATCGAAAGAAGAACAAGAAAAATCATTACATAAAGAACAATGAGTGACTCTCAAACAATAGAAATTTTAGTTAATAGACTTGAAAATGAAAAAACAACCATAAATGTTCCTAGTATATTAACATTGAATGAATTAAAACGTTTAATTTGTAATTCTCAAAAAGATAGAGATAATACTGTTTGTTGTTTATTTAATATTGCAGGGTTTAATTCAAAAAAAAAATAAATGGGTTAATGAATTGTATAGGAATTTACTATATTTCAAAAAGGAGAGCCATTAGAAAAAGAACAAGTTGAATTACAGAATGGAGAAGAAATCGTTGTTGTTTATGTTTCAAAATATCAAAATAAAGATATTAATTTATTTGAAAAGACAGATATGACAATTGATGATAGTGATAAAGAAGAACAACCTTTAACTGAAGAAGAAATGATGCAAGTTTTTAATCATTTAACTCAACAACAAAAAGATGACATATTAATTCTGAGTGATATTGGGTTTGACCAACAAGTTGCTGTTGTTGCTTATTGTATGTGTGCTGGAAATAAAGAAGTTGCTGTAAATATGTTATTAACTGGAGAAATTGCAATAGACATGAGAATTATTACTCAGTTTATGTGTAAGAAATTTCCTAATGCTGTTAGAGAAGTTAGACCAGCGTTACTTAATCGTAGAAGAAACATTACTACAAATAATGAACATGCACTTGGAGTAGAAGATTTATTATTTAGAGCATTGTTAAATGGTGGACGACTTGAAGATATTCTTAATGGATTTAGAATTATTGGTGATTTAGGAGAAGAAAATGGAGATGAGAATAATGAAGAAAATGGAGATGAGAATAATGATGAGAACAGTGAAGAAGAAAATAGAGATGATGGTAATAGTGAAAATATGGAGTTGTGAAACAACATTCTTTAATAAAAAGATTTTAGTAATACGCTATAACTTAATTACATTTATTGTATTTGTTTACGTTATTTTAAACAATAGTCTTATATAAATTCACTCAGTACTGTTCATATACATATTTTTAAAAACAAATTATATTCTACTTATTAAAAACAACAAATATGGAATGCTCAAGTAAGTCATGTCACTTATTTAATTTATTTATTTATAATAGTCAGATGATACAATGATATTTACTAAAATCCTCTAATAACATTAATTTTTGACATGTCCATATCTTCTATAAAATACTTCATTAGAGTTTTTCTATAAACCTCTATTTCTTGTAATTACTAAGAGTAGTTAATGTTCATCCTTCAATAATTACATAATATTTAACTTCATAGATAAATGGTTCAATTTTATGTTTAGTATTTGTTGTTTTTGAAAAAAGAACAACATTCACAATTAACACATAAAACAACAAATAATTATTAGCTATTTGTTTATTAAACTTCATCATTAACACCTATTGATTTATTTTCTTTTTTGTGTTGACTTCAGTTGTTTTGGTTTCAAATAATTCGGAGTATCAGAAATAGCGTTTAAGAGAAAATAAAGTATTTTCATCACTTACCAATAGTTTTTAGAGCTTGAAAATCAAATGAGTAACAGTGAAGTCAATAAACATTATCACGTATTAAATAATTAAATAGCATAAATTCACTATTTATATTCAAAAAACACTGAAGAATATAATAAAAGTGTTATGGATTTTAAATAAACATGAGAAAAGGTTAAAAATGAAACAACTAACAATTATATAAACAAAGGGTAATACTAACAAACAAAACACATAGTTATAAACATAACTTAAATATAAAATATGATGTATTTTTTATATATGTATCATAATAACGTTGTGAAAGAAACATTAGCCATGTTATAAAAATACATTTATATTATCATGTTCAAATTCATTTATATCTTGTAAGGTCAATTGTCTTGATCCATATTTAACCAATTCATACTAACTTAGCACAAAAGGTGGTATGAAATTAAGTGATAATTTGTTAAGACTGATAACAGAATAGTGATAAAGAATAGTATAATGAAGCACAATGAATTTAGTATTTAAAGGTGAATAAGATAAATAAGTTATTTTGAGAATGATGTTATAACACATCACAAGTATCATAGAAATCAACAATATGAATCAGTATTTCGTTCTTTCATTCAAGAAATAAAATGAAAATGTACATATAATACTTGATATAGTTATATTTCTGTTTCATTTCAAATATCTAATATGTTAGAATTATTTATTTTTATTAATGATAACCATATAACAAAAGAAAGAATTAACTGAATATGTTATACTAGTTTTTATAATGTAAAACTATGATACGTTAGATTTCAATTAAATCATATACTTAAAAACAACGAGAAAAAGAATGTCACACAATGATAAAATAAAAAGCTAAGTTAAATAGTTGATTATGAAAAAAAAGAATAAATGACTCTAAAGTTAACAAGAATTGAAATATACAGTATATATAGTAATGAAAGAAAAGTAAGTCGTTTACTACATTAAACAAAAGAAGTTATAAGATAAAAGAAATTATAAAACAGCAAAGTAAACAACAAAAAGAAGAAAACAATAATGGTCTAATAAAAATAAAATCATCAAATAAACACAAAATATCTTTTTATTTATTTTAAGTGGGTATGTTTAAACCATAATTAAAATTGATTTAATAAGAATGTTTTATTAAAATGTATTTTTGATAGAAATAGAACAATTTGATGAATATACTAATCAATTTACTTTTATTTTATTTAGTTTATTATCACACTCTTATTCTTTCCAAGTATCTTCTATTTCCTTTTTATTCTCAACAATATCAATTCTAAAAACAGAATATTTTTATATCATTCAATGGGAAATGGTCAAATTAATAAAACTCATACTCTCAGGAAAATAACTTAATGTAATAACTTATGTTAAATAAACCAAAATTCTCTATTATGTATTTAGTACATAAATAGACTTTTAAGTAAAAAAAAACAAATCATATTCTAATTGAATTTTAAATTTGTATTTATTTACTAATCACAATACTTGTTTAGGTGATGGATAGTTGTACAAATCATTTATTGTAAATTGTGTTTGTATCTTAGTAATAAAGAGAATAGTATTACTTTAATGTGTGAAATAGGCAACGAAAAAAGCAAATAATAGAAAAGAGGAGGAAGAAAGATATAAAAGAATAAAAATAAACTAGAGTAAAGAATAAAAATAAAGTAGAAAGTAGAGAATATAAGAAGAAAGAACATAAAAATAATAAAATAGAATAGATAATAAAAGAAGAAAAGAAGAAATAAATGGTGTATTTTTAATGTAAAAATTAGAAATATTCAATAAAAGTGTCTAATCTAATGATGTAAAATAATTGGTATTGTTTTATTGATGAAAAATATTTTATTCTTTTTATGTTTATTATTTATATGTATATTTTCATCAAAAAAATGCATTACAGGAGACACCACAAAAAATATAGAAAAACAAATAATCAAAAAATAAGACTTTCACATCATCAAAGAAATATAAATGATAGAAGAATGAGTGAAAATAGATATTATCTGTATAGACAGAGATACATGAATAATCACACTAACCATTACAATAATAATTATAACAATAACTATCACAACATAGATGATACAAATCATTTCACTCATCACTTCAATCATAATCATCGTCATAAACACTTTAATAATAATTTCAATAGAAATAAACAATATCAATATAATAGAAACAAATACCATAATAACACACAAAGAAGGTACAAACAATATCAAAATAAGAAACAAAACAGAAATCAAAGAAAAGAAATGATTGAAATACAAAACCAAGAATATTGGAAAAGACTCTTTGAAGAAGAAATTAAAATACTTACACCACAAGAAGTAGAAGAAATAAAAAATACCAAGACTAAAGAATATACATCATCAACAATATGGAGAAGATGGTATTTTCATGCACGAGAAAAAACCAAAACAATCAGAATGGAAGAAGAAACTATTAGTATGACGATGGAAGAAGACAATAAACAGTACAACCCAAATGAGATTAAAGACAATAGAATATACAATAACTATGTAATGAGTATTGAAAGTGAAGAAGACGATGATAAAGATTCTACGAGAGTAGAAGCTAGGCTTGCTGAGGAGAAGAAGAGGCCTACTAAAGGAGAGAAGAAGAGGCTGGTAGAAAAGGAAGAAGAAAACAGTAAAAAGAAAAAAAGAGTAGAAGAAATAGAAAAGAAAGTGGAGGAGGATATGAAAGAGAAAGAAGAAATGAAAAAGGAATTACAAATAAAAGACCAAACCATAAAAAAACTAACTAAGTATATTATGGCATTAAAGAAGAAGCATGAGAATGAGATAAGCACAAAAAACCACAAGTGCGATAAAAAATATTCAAATTCCATGCTGAATCTGAAAGAAAAAGGTCTGAAGTAAACAATTTAACACAACAATTGCTCTTCCTGAAAGATAAATTATCTAAATTAGAAAATGAAAGTACACAAGAAGAAAAGAAGAAAGATGAGGTAACTTACAATATAACAGACTCATCTGAAACACAAATTGTAAATGACCTCACCCCCAATGTGGTAGTAGCTGATGAAATATCATCAAGTGAAGATGATCTTCTAAAAAAAGAAAGTTAACGCAGAAATCCATTGAAGAAATGGATATTCAGGATAAGAAGATCACCACATTAGAATTAGATAATCAAAAAAACAGGGGAAGCAAACAGATAGAAAAGAAGAAATTTTAACACTTTATAAATGTTTTGCTTTGAAATTATTTGAAAGAAAATTAAGATGTCAACTTAAAGAAGAAATAATAGAAAGATTAATACATAAATTTGGAATTAAAGTAAATGATATTAATGAATATAAAGAAATAATAAAGAAGACATTTAAAATAAAGAATGAAATTAAAAGAGAAATTAATAGAATAATGGAGGAAGAAATAATAAAGCATCAATAGAAAGATAATGAAATTAAAAGAAATAATAACCAAAATGAACAAGAAAGAAGAAATAGAAGAAGATGAAATAATGAAAATATTTAAAGAAGAAGAAAAGAAAGAACAAGAAGATGTACAATTTATTAATTATTATTACAATAAGAAGAAAATACATCAAATAATTAATATTATTAATAAAAATGAAATAATAATAAATACATTAGATGATTATTACCACTATATTAAATCTGTATCTTCCACTATTAACATAATTAATAAAAATAAACAAGAAAGAAGTTGAAAGAATATTACAATCAAAAATATGTAGATTGAGAGATTTACTCCATAATAAACAATATATGAAATTGAAAAGAATATTACATATTAAGAAAAATGATATATACCATATTAAAATAAAAACAATTGAACAAATAAACTATTATAAATACCTCCGAAAGATGAAAAGAATAGAAATAGAAGCAAGAAAGAATAATTGGAAAAGAATAAGATGGAATTATAAAATGATGAAATATGGAAAAAGGCAACATCTAAATAAATCTAAAGAAGATGAATATCCAGATAATATCTCCACTATTAATTTCTGGAAAGGAATCTATGAAACTAACACTAATATAGATTTCCTGAATATTAATTTATATGAAATATTAATTGAAAATAGAATTAATGATAGAATATCTATAATCACTCCAAATGAACTAGATTATGCTATTAAATTCATTGATAATTGGAATGCACCGGGAGTTGATAAAATACAAGGATTTTGGATTAAATATTTAGAACAACCAAAGAAATACTTATTAAAATTATTTAATGAATGGTTGAATACAAAGTGCACGAAAATAAGCAAAGAAAAAATGCATTTAAATAATTTACAAAAAAGAAAAAAGATGCAAAATAATTTGCATCCATAGAATATTCCATTTATTATATTTTGCTCCTAAAAAAAATAAAAAAATAAAAAGTATGATAAATACAGAATATATAAATATTTATGTTTATATTTTATGTTCACTTGTATTCATTTTGTATGAAATATTAATGAAATAGATGATTTGATGAATCATATTTAATTATTTTTATTCTTTTCTTTATATGTTATTTATCTATAGTATTTTTATATATTTATTTCTATGTTTATAATATTTATATCATTGTATTCTTCTTATTATCTATATATTATTATATTATTCTTGTTTTATTATTTTTATGTTTATATTATTTAGATTTTCTTATTGTTATTCTTTTCTATTTAGATGTATTTGTTTATTCATCCTTATCATTTTTATATTATTATCATTTATATTTACTCTCATTTTATATTTATTCTCTTTTGATTTATATTAAATTTATATTTTATACTTTGAATTTATTATTATATCATTGATTATCATTTCTATATTTATTTATCATTTATTCTTATTATTCTTTTGTTTTATATTCTATATTCAATCTATGTTATATATTCATATCATTTTCATTTATATTTTATCACTTATTATATATTATAATAACATAACACATATTATTGATTAAATAATAAACATCATAATGAAATTATACATATAAATAATAAACATAAAAAGAATAAAATATTTTTCATCAATAAAACAATACCAATTATTTTACATCATTAGATTAGACACTTTTATTGAATATTTCTAATTTTTACATTAAAAATACACCATTTTCATTCTTTTCTTCTTTTATTATCTATTCTATTTTATTACTCTTTATCTTCTTTCTTTTTATATTCTCTACTTTCTACTTTATTTTTATTCTTTACTCTAGTTTATTTTTATTCTTTTATATCTTTCTTCCTCCTCTTTTCTATTATTTGCTTTTTTCGTTGCCGTATTATCATATTGGTTAATAAGAAAATACACATGAAATAATCAATATAAAAAACCACCATATGAAACAGTGTTCAAATATAAAGACATCACAATGATATTGAACAAACAAATAATGCCTAAAAGTGAATGACAATATCACAAAATACCAGACATATATGTATTAGATAAAAAGAATAAAACTGGTCTATTATTTGATATAACTATTGTGGCTGATCATAATATTAATGGAGCCTATTGGAAGAAAAGAAATATGTATAATGAATTAAAGAATAGAATAATGAAAATAGAAAAACTAAAAGATGTCAAAATAAATCCAGAAGTAATTTCAATTAATGGACTAATGAATAAAGAAAGTAATAAATTAATTAAAGAATTAAAAATTGACATTAACATCGAGAAAGAAATTAAAAACCATTGTAATAAAAACATGATGGATGTCATGGAATACTGCTTCTATCACAACCAAACATACTCCGTAGAGCTGCTAGAAGAAGACTCATTTGGATTAGTCTCCCCTAAGCCATTAACAATAGAAGCTATTTCTATTAATACTTAGTTAATTGCTTTTTATTATTTATTAAAACAATGAAAAAATACTAAAAATAAAATAAACTAATTATAGAAAATAACAATATTATAATTTTATTATTATTATATTATTAATATTATTATATATTTATTGTTATTGGAAAAATGATAAAAATAACATTTATTT
>NW_001914943.1:42195-57900 GCF_000208925.1 Entamoeba histolytica HM-1:IMSS | reverse complement strand
TATTTTATTAATGAAAAATATTTTACTCTTTTTTATGTTTATTATTTATATGTATAACTTCATTATGATATTTATTATATATTCAATAATATATGTTATGTTATTATAACATGTAATAAGTGATAACATATAAATGAAAATGATATGAATATATGATATAGAATATAGAAAAAAAGAATAATAAGAATAAATGATAAATAAATATAGAAATGATAATAAATGATATAATAATAAATGATAAATAAATATAGAAATGATAATAAATGATATAATAATAAAATCAAAATATAAAAGATAAATTTAATATTAATATAAATCAAAAGAGAATAAATATAAAATGAAAATAGATATAAATGATAATAATATAAAAATGATAAAGATAAATATTCAAATAAACAAATACAACTAAATATAAAAGAATAACAATAAGAAAATCTAAATAATATAAACATAAAAAACATAAAATAAGAATAATATAATAATATATAGATAAACATATGATATAAATAATATAAACAGAGAAATAAATATATAAAAATAAGATAGATAAATAACATATAAATAAAAGAATAAAAAGAATAAAAATAAATATGATTCATCAAATCATCTATTTCATTAATATTTCATACAAAATGAATAGAAATGATCATAAAATATAAACATAAATATTTATATATTCTGTATTTATCATATTTTTTTATTTTTTTTATTTTTTTAGGAGCAAAATATAATAAATGGAAAATTCTATGGATGCAAATTATTTTGCATCTTTTTTCTTTTTTGTAAATTATTTAGATGCATTATTTCTTTGCTAATTTTCGTTCTTGATTTGAAATATTGATTATATCAATCATATGTTAAATGTATGTTAAATGCTATAAAATTAGTATCATAATACATATCATTTCAAAAAGAAAGAAATGATAAAATTAAAAACACAAAAATTACAATTTTAATCATTGATTGAAAAGACTAATTTCACTTCCATGAATAAGAATGATATTGATGTATTTTATTTTTTATATTTCTTTTCATATTTCTTTTTCTATTTCTTTCATAACAAAGTTATCATTCTTAGAATGTTTAAAAGAAGTCAACATAGTCTGATTAATTTCTATCATGAAATTATCAGAATGAAAACAACAAAATTACTTTTAGAAGAGTGATGAATTAATTGAAGAATGAAAAGATTAAGTTTGAAGTAAATGATAAAATGAGCTTATTCACACTAGAGAGAAATGAATTATTAAAGAAAATTATAGAAATGACAGTGTTGTTGATAGTTAGTTATATATTTGATGAATTAAACATGAAGAGAAGAAAATAACTCAAATGAAAGAATAAAAAGAATATGATGTGAATGTGCTACATAATACAAGAACAGCAAATGCATGAGAAATAAAATGAAATAAAAGAGTAAATAACAGAATAATAAGAAGAAATGAATATAAAACAATGAATAAATTAGAAAATAGAAAATAAATAATTTAATAAACAAGGAAAAGAAGAAAAGAAAAGAAAAACGGTGTAATGTATTTAAGTATATTCAGAAAAGAATGTGAAATATAAGAATAGAAAATGAAAGAGAAAAACTAATATAAAATAAAATTGTATTATAACATATGAAACAAAGACTTATAGAACAGATAATAAAAATGAATAATGGAAATTTATTCATTATGAATAGTATCTAATAAATAGTAAAAGCATAAGATAAAGTTGTGAAATAAAGAATAAAAATAGAAGAGTTTGAAAGAAAAAAAATAAAAAGAACGAGATATTTTAAAGAAAATTATCACTGGATGAGTTTGTACTATAGTAAAAATAAATAAACGTGACTTAATTGAACTTTTCAATTAAAATATAGTTTTATTTAAGTGATAATTAGTTTATACCATTCATTTCATTTACATTGTATTTCACATGAAACAGAAATACCTATGTCTGAAGAAAAAATAACACTTCTAAGACAAGAAATACAATAAAATTAAAAAGGAAGTATAAAAATAACAGAAACTAACAGAAGGCTGTTTGGTGCATGGTTAATGAATGTCAAAAAGAAAGTAAGTGAAAAAAAGTAAAGTAACAAAAGTTGTCAAAAGAAAAGAAGAAGAATGGAAATAAAAAATGAGAAATGAGACAAAAGAATAAGGAAATTGGAAGTTTGTTGAGACAATTGAATGAACAAAATGAAAAGATGAACATGGATAAATGAAAGATCAAGAAAGAGATAAAGAAAAAAAAGAAAAGTGAAGAATGGAATAACAAAGTCGAATAAATGAAACAAAACCAAGAGACATAAAATTTATGAACAAATTGGAGTGTTGATGAAATAAGTAGAAGAGTTCCAGAGAAAATCGCAACAGTCAATAGAAGAAATGAACAATCAACTACTTGAAGAAAAAACTCCATCATAAAAAATTGGAAATAATGAAAAGAAAAATAAATCATGTGAAGGAAATGATAGAGTAAATGAAGAATAGACAATATCAAGGAATGGAAGTTGTGTTTGTCAAAGAAGAAAACCATAGAAATTACTAACTGGAATAAAAAAACCAAACAAGTAAATCACCGAAAATAGTTAGAAACTTAAATGGAAGTAAAAATTTTACTTATGTGAGTAATGGGATGAAGTACAAGGAAATATCGAATGGAACAACCAAAAGGAGAAGAACTTCTGTAAGTCAACCAACAAACGTACAAGAGAACAAAGTGAAAATAACAATGGCAAAAACTGAAGCGGGTTCAAAGAGAGTGACAGCTCAAGATGAATCACAACTATTACTTATGCCATTCAATTCGCAAGACTAATCAAAGAAAGAAACATAAAGACTGCTATAATATGTTGTTCATCTGAAAATAACCACATCACCATCAATGAATATTTGAAAGAAACAAAAAGAATAAGATGAGATTGTGTTTGAATTAAGAAAATGAATATTAAACCAAGAAGAAAATTAAGATGGAGTGAAATCGAAGAGATATCATGAAAATTATGAATTGAAATGCAGATGATGAGTATGTAAAAATAGCATGAAAAATCAAATGAATAACCATGAAATATTTGAATATATCAATCAAAACGTGAATAAAATAGTTAAAAGTGATGAAAGAATAGAAAATGAGAAAGTCGTGGTAATGTTAAAAAGAAAAGTAAAAGATGAATTAGATCGGATATTCTTGAACAAACCGATTGAAGAAGTAGCAAGAATGGAAATAAACAATGAATTTCTATTTGACACTACATCAACTCAAGAATATGCAATGAAATAATCTTGTATCTGAATGAGAAGTGGAAATGCGTGGAAATGGCATTCAATAAATACAATATCTACAAAATATAAGCATCATCAAGACATATCTTAAAATGAATTTGTTTGATATAAAAGCGGATATGAAGTAATAACACAAAGTAGAGGTAATAAATTGAATAACGTGCTTGTTAGAGAATAGTATATGAAACTAAAAATAATGAAGAGACTAAGAACAATAAATGAAGAAAAATACAGTAGATTGTGATGAAAAATCAACTAATTGAAATAACTGATTGAAATGAGAAAGAAGATGAATATACATCAACAAGACACAAAGCATGAATGGAAAGAAAATAGAAAAGAAAATAAATGAGAGAATTGAAACAACAGAAAGACAAAGTGATGAAGAAACTATTGAGTTATAGATGAAAGTATTTGACAGACACTCATAGATTGTGAAAATAACAAGAAGTTCAAGTAAATGATGAATGAAATTGGAATAGAAATTGGAATTTGTGAAACCCACAAAGAAGAATAAACAATAGAAATGATAAGAATATCAAAATGGAAAGTACTTGGAATAGATAATATTCAATTATATTACTAAAAAATATTAGAAAATATGAGAGATAGGATAGTCACATTATTCAATGAATAGATAGAAATACAAGAAATGATCAAAAAAAGAAATAATAATTTGAAGAATAATGTTAATATAAAATCAAATGAAATGAACAAAGAAAAAGAAGTGTTGACAAATCACTTGTTTGAATGTAACTATGAAAATGTTCACACCAATCATCAAGAATAATATAGAAAAACAGCACATGAATAATGAAACAAAATATCAATTAAACATAATCCAATATTGAGTTAAAAGAGGAAGCACTGAAGATAAAGAATGAAGCGTATGGAAGTTACTTGAAAGAAACACATGAGAAGCAACTAAAACAAGATATTTATACTCATCTAACATTATTAAGAAAGTATATGAATCAGTAAATAAGAAATAGATAAAATAGCATTAAGATACTTCAAACAAAATTTGTAATAACAGAAATGATAAAAAGTATATTCAAAAGATGAATTTGATGTAAATACAAATAAGAAATAGGAGAAGTTCAATTGAAATGTTGAATATTTCAAGGATATTAACTCTTATCGCTACTATTCATATTACAAATGAAAATAATATCAAATGTATTGGATGATATTAATGAAAAAAGAATGAAAGTAACAAGTGAAATAAATGAAGGAATGTGAAAAGCATATCACAAAATACTTAAAACTCTTAAAGCTATTAAAATGGAAGTGAATAACAACAAATGTTGAATAGTTAAGAAATGAAACATAGAAATACAACAGAGTATGAAGAATGTATCATTAGTATATGAAGAACATCAATAAAAAATAGTTAGGAGTATTTCATTCTACAATGAATAAGAATGTAAGATACATTAAGAATGTAATGAAAAGTATTGAAGAATAAATGGATGAGAATATGATTTTTTACGAAGAATAGAAATTGAAACAAGACAAACTAAATATAATGCTATATGAAAGAAATATTCCAAACTCATTATACAAATGAATGAATGAAGATGAAAATATGTAATGAAATAATGAATGAATTTGAAAGCAAAATGACAGATCAGAGAAAGTCATGCAATATATTTTAACAAAATAATAGAGAGAGAAAAGAATATACTCAATTGAAAGTATCAAACATTAGTGTTTGAAAACCAGCTATTTAACATGAAATTACATATGCAATATATCTAATATGCAAGAAAAAAAAGCAACAAATGATACTATATTATTGAACTGCATTATTATAAAGAAAAAAACGTACGTATAAACACAATAGAGTATTGAAATGTATCTAGAGAGAAATGAAGATCAAATATGAATTTTATGTGATGAAACACTACAAATAATAAGAGAGAAAAAGAATAAGATGATGTTAGTGGTAATAAATGAATCAAAAAAGAATATAGAAAAGAAACTGCATCATTATAGTGAGTTAAAAAGTTGTAATGAAACAAGAAGATAATATTCATAAAAGAATTAATAGTTATGTGAGAGACTTAAAGAAAAAAAATGTAATTATAATTGTTATGACAATAGAATGAGATAAGAATGTAAATATATATTCTAAACTACTAAAATATATCAGAAAAGTTAAAAGAATGAACATAGTACTAACTATAATAATTATAATTACAATAAATGGATTAACTAATACAGACTCAATTAAAATAGTATAAGGAAAATGAATCTAAATACTATGGTGGTTATTATAAAAGTAGTGTTGAAGAACATGAAAAACATTATGAGATAATGTGAGATTATACTGATAACAATAATAACATAGAAAAAACGAAATGATGAAGAATAGAAATAGAAGATAAGATGAGAAGAAATTCTCATATGAACAATGGTTTTTATCAGAATGTAAACACCAATTTAATTTTTTGTTTTTCTCTTCATTATTTTTATTATACCTTACTTTCTATTTGTTCTTTTCTTAATTTCATATTTAATTATTTAAATCTAACCAACTAAATCTAATTCACTCTCATATACTATCTTATTTGATTGATTCTCATCTATTCCAATAAATGCTGAGTCTTGTTTCTCTTGTTTTACAAGACTCAATGACATTGTTTGATGATAACTATAATAAAACGTCTTGTACGTCATTGACTGAAAAAGAATATTAAACAGAATATTAATAATAAAAGAAATACTGAATAATTAGATAAAATATAAAAAAAGAATATTTAAACAAATAATAATAATAATATGATAAGTTATGTTTTGATATTATTTATTATATCATTAAAATAGTTTATATTGTATTATCAATATTACTGAACGATATCAACAATAAAAAATGAAGAGTAACACAAATAAAAACATTAAAGTAAATGACATAAGGAAAATAATAGAATAACAAGTATAAAAGAATGAATAATAACAAAATACAATTAAAATAAAATAAATACAAATAATAACATAAACATAATAAATAATAAAAGGTAAATAATATACATATACTCATCAAATAAGTATCAAATAGTTGATGTATTAAATTAAAATAATGAAATAAATATCAAAGTGATTTGATAAAACAAATCAAAATAATTAAATGATAATAAAAAATGAGTCAATATTATTTAATAAAATAGATATAACCTTAAAATATACATATATTCTAATAAAAAAAAAACAATAATATAGTTAATATGTAAAGAATAACAAATGATAAATTATAATGTTATTTAATTAATTAGTTTTTAATTAGTTATTAATAATATTCTTGATGGTGATGAATTTTTTTTATTTAAAAAGATATGATGATGGTAAAATGTTAAAAAAATAAATAAATTAAAATTTCATTAAGAAAGAATTGCTAAATAAAAATGTGACATACATGACTATCGATGATCAAAGATCTTTGAAGAAGAAATGAGACAAAATTTAATAGATGTTTATTAGACTAGAAATATAAAATAATATGTCTGCTACTATAGAAGAACTTAAAACATGTTCAAATCAACAAGAATTTGAAGCTGCTGGTGAAGCAGCTAAGAAATGGTTTACAGAAGTGTTATCAAATGGATGGACTGAAACAACAAAAGGGGAAGTTACTATTTATGATAAACCATCAGTAAATAACCATCACTTTATTAAAACAGTAACACAATCAAAACTAAAAGCAGAAGACATATTTAATAAAGTTAAAAGTGCAGATTTTGCTACTAGTCATAAATATGACAAAGAACTTGTTGAATCAGAAGTTCTTGAAACAATTAATGAACATCTTAAAGTTACTAAACAAGTAAATTCTGCACCATGGCCTGTTGCAGCAAGAGAATTTGTTTCAGTTTTAATTGATTATGAAGAAAATGGAAGCTTTTATATTGTAAGTACTTCTATTAATTATCCAAAATGTGATACTGTTGGAAAGAAATATGTTAGAGGTGTTAAATTATTTGGAATGAAATTTACACCAAATGATGAAGGTTGTTTAATTGAGCGAGTACTTGAAGTTGATCCAAGAGGTTCAGTAATTGCTATGGCAGTCAATGCATCTAAAAAAGAAGATGCGAATAGACTATTAAATATGAAGAAATTTTTTGAACAGAATTAAAGAACAAAGAAAGAGTTCGTTTAAAATAAAGGAAATAATTTTAGTATAAAATTATTGAAAAAAAGGTTTAACAACTTTTAACTTTTTATTAAATTAAAATATCTAAAATACGTTAAAAATCTCTTAATTTCCATAAAAATCATTAGATTTTCAATTTATTTAAATAGAAACTGAATTTAATAAATTTGTTGTTGTACCCTAAATCTAAATCTGTCAGTAGCTTTTTTACAATAAAATTCCAAGTTTAGATAAAAAATGCTGAAATACTCTAAAAAATTATTCTATTTAAAACTAATTTCTTTATTATCTTGTATTCATTTCTTCTTTAGATAAAATAAATAAGAAAGAACTTTTTTATACCAATTCAATGATGTTTTTAAGTATCTGTTGGATATTTTTATTAATTTCATATTCAAATGCAGAGTCTGGTCCTTGTGTAGTTTGTTATATAATTTTTTGATTGATACGTTAATTTAAAGAGTAAAAAACCAAAATAACGTTATAGAATAAATTAGTTCTTCTTAATAGTGAGAATAGTTTAGTTAAAAATTCTTCTCTTAAAACGTATGATTGTGATACCGAACTAATAGCAAACGGAATACGAATGATTGGAAAAGAAATGAAAAGAGAATGTTATGTTCATTCTGGAATGATCTTTAAAAAAAAAGGAGATAGACTTATTTCTAAATGTGGAAGTTGTATGAATATGGTTGGTCCATCACTTACTGAGATTCATTGTATTATTGTAGGATTTTTTAATGTTACAGATCAAGACTCTCCATTGTATGAAATTCAAGACCATGCAGTAGTAAGTGATTATGAATTTTTTAAAATTGCTGCCACAACTACTCCTTGGTCAAATACTCTGTTTACACAAATAACTATTTCAGAAGCTACATGTTTATTTACTGTTTTCCCATCAGTTCATATTCTTAAAGAAGAAAAAGGAATTTCAACAGTAGCAATAGTTAATTCAAATGATATTGTAGAGAAAATTATTTATAATGGGGTAGAATATTTTCAGAATGGACATTATTTTGACATTCCATTTAAAGATACAACGGTATCTTTTCAAATAGTTTCATTTACTAATAAAATACTTAAAGTAAATAATATGAAACTTAGTACTAAAAAATTTTTACTTGACCAACGTTTTCCTTCTACTCCTCATACTTTATGTCAATTCTCTTCTACTTCTAAGGTTTATACCTCTGATGGATATGCTGATATTTTATGGATTTTTCAATGGCATTTTGTTGAGTTACAATCCACTGGATTTATAAAATTAACTGATGAAGAAGTTATTAATAATGGATTACTTTTACATTCTATTGATGGAAAAGCATCTCTTATTTCTTATGCAACAACTATATTTAATTTTGTTATGGCTTATAGAGAGTTAAGAATAGAAGGAACTTCAGATGCAGAATGGAATTTAACTTCATATGAATGGGGAGGATATAATTATGGGAGTGATAGTTCTCTTGTGACATATCCTCCATGTGTAAGTACTGGTTTCAATGAAGAATCTAAATGGATCAATGAAACAACATTCCAATTTAATATATCTATTACTGTATCAAAGAGATGTTATTATTATTTAAATTCTATGCTTCTTAATTTTAAAACAGATGGAAATAGAACTCTCAAATTTTCTAATATACGTTTTAAAGACTTTGAAAATAAAAAAACATGTAAAGTAGCATCTTTATATTGTGATGGTATGGAATGTAATGCAGATTCAGAGTCTGAAGATGCTAAATGGAAACCAGAATGTGTTCCACGTTGTGGTGTATGTCGAGTCGGATATAAATGTTCAGTAAAAGGAAAATGTATAAAAGAAGAAGAAATAAATACAAGAAGTGCATGTAAACATATTTCTATTATAACTCTATTTGCTTGGTTCATAGTGTTAATTATCTAAAACTAATTCAAAATATAATAGAAAAATGAATGAATTAATTTACATTTTATTGTTGAATTTTATTTATGTTAAATAAATGATTGACCTATTTTCTCTTTTCTTGTTGTAATTGCTCTACTAATTGCTTGAAGAAGTGTATCTGCAAGAGAAGGTTCTCCAGACCTAACAATTGCAACAATAGTCATAAGGTCTTCAAGGTCTTTACAATTTAACATTATTTTAAGTTGAACCATAAACATCATATCCATTTCTTGAAAATATCCAAGGCTCATAAAAGAGAAGAGTATTCTTGATTTCATTCTAAGCCACTCAACCATTTTTAATAATACTGCATCAAATATTTTATATTCACCTCTTTCAAGATTACTTATTAAAACTTTACGCCAATCAGTAAAAAGATTTGTTCCATCTATTATTTCCATACCTGATGGTGAAACAATCATAGATCGTTCCATATTACTATTAAATATACTAAGTAACATTGAAGAACGTTGTAAGAAATAGTCATATGTATTAACTTCTTCTGACAAATAAACCTCTCCATTAGTTAAGTCTATAACACAATATGGAAATCCCATAAGTGTTTCAAGTGAATTAGGTATTTCCATCATAAAAGAAACATCAATTAATGGATTAAGAACAGAAACAATAGAATGTCCAAATACAGTTTTTGGTTTATAAATACTAATAGTATTAAAAGGAGATAATAACCTTCTTATTCCATTAAGATTTCTTCCATCAGCAGGAATAACAATAGTAGTAAATGACATTAAATAACCATAAAGGATATTTTCTATTATTTCATTAGAACATTCTTTAACAAAAGAGAATTGTCCTTCTAATTGAATTCTGTTACTTTCATCTAAATCAGTTTGAGAAGTAGTGTCTATTTCAATTAATGGTTGTTCTGATAAACGACTTAATTTTCTTCTTAATAAAATTTTACCAGGAGTTTGTGTTATTCTTTGATTTGGGAATTGATCTTCATCCATACTAAAAGTTAAGTCAGACTCCCCTGATAAATTAAGATTAGAACAACTTAAATTTAAAGCTTCTTGAGATAAAAGTAAAGAGAGATGTTCAGAAGGTTTTCTTTTTAATCGATTTTTCTTTTCTTTTTCAAAAGTTTTAAGGTTTTCTAATCTTTTTCTATAATCAATGTCAATAGTAACAATATATTCTTCTAAACATTGAACAAATGACTGTAATCCAGTTAATAATGTCACTTGACTATTATCACCTTTTCCTTGAGTAGAAATATGTTTTTGAACAAAATTCCACATAAAAAGATTTATCATATCATAAATTTTTTCATAATTTATTTCTCCTTTTTCTGGAAGTAAAAATCCAATACTTACTGAAATAAATCCATTTCCTGTAGTTTCTATGAATGGAACCATAACAGAATAAATTAAATGATCATATTTTACTGAATCAAATTCAATTGTTCCATAATCATATAAATAATACATTGGTACCATTTGTTGCATTAATTTTAATGAATCATTTGTTTTACTACAACACGTTTCTAATAATGGTTGTTTTCTTATATATTGTTTAATTACATATCCTTGAATTAATTCATGCATTGTTTGAACCCCATGTGGTCCAGTATATTGAAGATCAACACGTGACATTGAAGTTGAATAACTAAAGATATTAATAAGTGTTAAATACTTAATTTTTACTGAAGGAACAAAATGATTAACTATAACATTAATGTATTTATTATTTTTCATACCTAAACATTAACATAAAACAAACTTGATATTTTCCATGGAACTTTAGTTAAATATAATCCATCACAATGTTCCTCAAGTATTTTAAACATTTGTGACCATAAAAATCCCCAAAATTCATAAATATCTTTTAATTTTTGTTGTTTTTTCTTATTGGAAAATATTATTTTCTTTGATATAGATGGTGACCCAATAAATAAATCAGAAGTGGAACGAGATATGTTATATAAGCTTTCACTCATTTTGAATTTTCCAGACTTAGAGAATTTAAAATTTATTTTTTGGATTGTTTAAAATAACAAAAAGAAATATGTTATTTTTTGTTATTTTAATGAAAGAAAAATGAAACTTAATGGAATTTTCTAAAATATATTTTAGAAAAATTTCAAACTTAAAAAACTTGAAAACTAAAAGAAGAAAATGAATTGTTTATTCATTTTTGTACTTCTTGTTATTGCAAATGCCGAATGTGGTGAACGTAAATTAAAAAAGTTTCTTATTGTATTTAAAGATTGTGAAAATTATTATGATCCATGTGATTGTTTGAAACGAAAAGAATATTACTTAAAAGAAAACGAGTGTAATGAAACTGAAGAATATAAACAAGTAACTTCTGCTCTTCAAAGTTGTGGTGAACCAAAAGAAGGTTTGTTTATTTTATATTTAAATTAACTTTTATTCATTGTAAATAGGAAGTTGTTTGTATCAAAAAGATTATGAGTGTAGAATTGTTCATAGTGGATGTCTTGACGTTGTTTCACTTGGTCTTGGCGGATCAAAACAACACTGTCTTGAAAAATTTGCAGAATGTTTAAAAAATGCTCATTGTGAAAACTTACCAATGTATCAACAAGCCACAGAAATTCTTACCCATCCAGACCAATATGCTGAACAATTAAAAACTGTTCCACAAAATAAAGATTCTCAACCACCAATGGCAGATCAACCAAAAGAAGATCAACCAAAAGAAGATCAACCAAAAGAAGATCAACCAAAAGCTGAGTTATAATTTAACCAATTCCAATAACATTTTTTTATTTAATATTTTTTAAATTTATATGTTATATTTTTTCTCTTTTTTACAGAATTTAAATGTTTTTATAATTTATGAATAATAATTTTCTTTTATCATTAAATAATAATATATATGTTGTTTCCCAATTTGATAAAAATGCTGAGGAAGAAAAAGACAAGTGTTTCTTTTTATAACCAAAAATAGAGTTTAATAAAAAATAAAAAAACTATACAAAAACTATAATCATAAAAAAACAAAAAAAAAAAACGAAGAACAAAATTTTAAATTTAGTTCAGTTTGATTGAAAATGGAAGGAGAAACCGAGTGTATGTATAAATTAGTGATTATAGGAGAAAGTGGTGTTGGTAAATCAAATTTATTATTGAGATTCACACGAAATGAATTTGAGCCTGAAAAAAAATTTACTATTGGAGTTGAATTTGCCACACGTACGATTGAATATGAGGGTAAAACTATTCGTGCTCAAATTTGGGATACTGCTGGTCAAGAAAAATATAGGGCTATTACTGATGCTTATTATAGAGGGGCAGAAGGAGCAATGTGTGTTTATGACGTATCAAAGAAAGATAGTTTTGATGCAATAGAACGATGGATGAATGAATTAAAAAATGGTTGTGATTCTGACATTACTATTATGATTGTAGGTAATAAAGCTGATCTTAAACAAGAGCGTGAAGTTAATACCTCAGATGGGACTGAATTTGCTCAAAAACATTCAGCTTTCTTTATTGAAACTTCTGCTTTAGATGGAACAAACGTAGAAAAAGCGTTTTCTGATTTATTGATACAAATTTATAAAAAGAAGAACGCAACACTTAAAAATGATTCTGTTCCTTCTGATAATTCAAAGCCTAAAACAGAAGAAAAGGTAGATATTAGTCAAACTCAATCTGCTCAAACTCAAGGTGGTAAGAAGTGCTGTTAACAAAAGAAAGATTTATTTACTTTTCTCATTAAGTTTTTTAAAAAATATTTTTTGTCTTTTCATATAATTTAACAAAACTAATTAATAAAGTTATAAATAATAAATTGTACTTATAAGTATCTATTTATTCCATTTGTACAACAATAACTCTTCTTGTTGTAAATTCTGCAGGGTGATTGGTTCCTGTTAAAGTTAAGTTTTGAATTCCTTCATAACTTTGAGAAAGATGACAACAATCACTTTTCTTTTCTCCAATAGCACGAATACCCATTGATCCTCTTCCAAGTTCAAAACTTCCAATTTGATAAAGTCGAGTATCATTTTTCTTTTCTTTTTTACTAACTTCTGCAAAAATAGTAACAGCACAATCATATTGGTTTTTCTTAGGAAGAAAACGGATTGGAGTAACTATTCTTCCATTAGCATTTAATGAAAATAAAAAGTGATCTTTGTCTTTAACAAAGACATTAATTTTAGTTATTTGTTTCTTAACAAATGCCCCAAATACATTACCTTGGTCATCAAAATTAATGAAAAACAAATTACTTCTACAGATAACACTTCTTCTAAATTCCTCATAACAATTTATTGATGAGTCATAAATTAAATTACATTTTTTTAATGCTGACCAGGTTCTAAAAGTTTTAACATTTTCATTAACAACGTAAAGGTCAGAGTCTTCTTCAGGTTTATTTAATCCAAAAGAAAATAAATTCAATATTTCACAATTTGTTTTTTTAATTCGTTTAATCACAGGAACTTTTGGTCTTGAAGTCATTGAAGTAATTGGAGTTTCCATTTTAGAAAGGGTAACAGCATTAGCGACAGGTTTAATACATTCTTGAATATCAAGAATTTTTTCATTAAATTCGTTTCTTTTTTCCTGCATTTGAAATTGAATTTCTTTATTAATTTTGTCTATTTCTTTATTATATTTGTCTGTTTCTTTTTCTACTATTTTTAGTGCTAATTCATTTGCTGTAGATGCAATCACACTCATCTCTTTCTCTTCATTCTTTTGAACAGCTTCCATTAAGGTAAAAGCTCTTTTTAGTAACTCAACAGCTTCATTTACTCTTTTAATTATTCTTAAATTTTCTGTTACTATGAAATTTAATTCATCAAATAATCTACGATATTCTCTAATAGCAATTTCATCACTATCAGTAATATCAATTCTATATTTTGAAATTTGATATTTACTTTCTGGATCAACAGCTATTCCAGCAGCTTCTTCTAATGCATTACAAAATGAAGGTAATACTTTTATAACTTGGTTAAAAAGATTGAATTGTTCTAAGTGTTCCATATTTAATTATTAAAATTAAAGTTTTTAAATATTACAAAGACCTTTAAATCATTTTCATTTTTGTACAACAAATTGTTGTTGTTGTTTTAATTTTAATTTTAATTTAAATTTCTTTTATTTTGCTTTTTTTGTTTCTTTTAAAATACAAATTCTATTCACTTCTAATACCATTTATTCCAAATTTTCGTTGATATAATTTCTCAATCCGGATTGTTTCATTTTACGTTTTATTTCATTGAATTGTCTCCTTTAATTAAAAGAGAGACAAATGATTGATCATAGTTACCTCATTGTAAATTTCTAGGTTTTATGAATTAAATATCCAATCAAATTATTTTATTGGAAAAATAGAATTTTCAAAAGATGTTTCTTCATTTATTTATTATCAGAAAATACCAAAATAATAATCTATTTTTATAAATCTGTCTAACTTCAAAAAAGAAAAATAAATTTAAAGTTATTTAGAATATTATCTTTCTTTTTCTTTAACAACTGGATAACATGCAACAATATCTGTCATTTTTGGTATTTTTACTAACACTTGTCCTTTATTGATTGGTGCTTTAATTGGTGATTGTTTATGAATAATTTCCATTACTTCAAATATCTTTGATCGTGGTACTGGTTTGGTTAATTTAACTGGTACTCTTATCAAATTTCCTCCTTCTACTGGAAGAGTTGTTGAAAATACTCTAAATGGTTCTATATGTTCTTGTCTAACATAAGCAGCTCCTCTTGGGCATGAATTTCCTTTAATTGATGTAATTTCATTTGATTTAGCATCAATCTTAACTTCAATTGGACATCCTCTTGGACATACAATACAATTCATATGTTTTACTATTTCTCCTTCTTTTTGTTCTGTTACTTCTTCATGTGCTTTAGGAATAACTGTAAGTGTAACTTCTTGTCCAATTTGACAATCTTTAGGAATTACCCAAACATGTCCCATTTCTGCTGGAATAGCATGTTCAATTTCTTCTTCTCCAATAATAGTTTCTCCTATTTTTGCTATAACATGTGCACTTCCAAAATCTTGTCTAAATCTAAATGATAATTTTTGTTTCTTATCACTAATAACTACTCTTTCTGGTACACAATAAAGAAGTTCTGGTGCTGGAATAACTTTAATTGCTTCTTTTTCTCCTCCTAATGAAAGTGCTGCAGCTTCTCCTGCAATAGCTCCTTCATTAGATGCTTCATCTGCAAGATCATGTACATGTAATTGATTACCAGCTGCATAAATTCCTTTTTCAACACATCTAAATCCATCAACAATTGGTCCTCTAGTTCTTGGATTTAATTGTACATTATGTCCAGCTTGTTGAGTTAAATCTGGCAGTGGAATAAGTCCAACAGATA
>NW_001914943.1:0-42095 GCF_000208925.1 Entamoeba histolytica HM-1:IMSS | reverse complement strand
TTTAATCCTTCACTGGTTGTTGTTGCATCAGTGTAAGAGTCTTGAATATCAGCGTTTGGTCCAACCATGATAGTACCATCAACTGTTGGAATAATAAGAGTACCTTTTGTTACTCCTGTTGGACATGGGAAAATAACATGTTTAACCATTCCTTGTAACTTTCTATCTAACAAATATTCTTCTCCTTTTCTTGCTGTAATATGGAAATCAGCTGGATATAACATTTCTGAGACTTGTGAAGCAAAAACACCAGCACAATTTAATAAAACTTTAGCAATAAACTTCTTTCCATTTTCACAAACAACTTCATATCCATTATCAATCTTCTTAATTCCATTAACAGTAGTAGATGTATAGATATGAACACCATTAGCCTTAGCAGTAAGACAAGTAGCAATAGTAAATTCATAAGGATCAAGAACAGAAGTAGTTGGACAATAAATAGCTTTCTTGATATTTTCACTGAGATTTGGTTCTTCTTTATGAATTTTTTCATAATCCCATAACTCAACTGGAACATTTTTAGTTTTAGCAATTTCCATATATTTATTTAAATTGGGTATTTCTTCATCAGTTTTAGCAACCATCAACTCTCCACAAGTAGTAAGACCAAAGTTAAGTTTTGGTTGAAGTTCATGGATAAGAGTATTTCCTCTTACTACAAGTCTTCCTTTCAATGTTTCTAATGTAGTATCAATACCACAATGAACAATACCAGAATTAGCAGAAGTAGCTCCAGTAGAAACATCTCTAGCCTTTTCTAACAAGGCAATCTTAAGGTTCTTGTATTTAGACAATTCCATTGCACAACAAGCACCAGTGCAACCAGCTCCAATAATGACAATATCATAATGACTTGATTGTGACATATGAAAAAATAATAGTGAATAACTTTATATTATATCAATTCTAAATGATTTTTAAAACAAACAAGAAAGAGAGTGATATTCTTAATTATTCTTTGTAAAGTGATTTGAATTCTTTCTGGTATACAGAATTAGTTGTTTGTTGAGGACCCCAATCAGTATGATCTTTCTCTTTAAAATGACCAAATTGATTGGATACTAACAATGTTTCTTCAAACCATTTTGGAGGTGTGTTAAAATGAGTATGTCCATAAACCCAAAGATTAACTCCTTTCATCAAATCTTCATCATTACTTCTAAACAGACTGAATAGAGAGTCTTTTTTTGGAGACAATGACGTTGTTGGACAATGATGAGAAAATACAATTTTGTGTTGGGCTTTAGAGTTGTGTATTTTTTCTTTTAACCAATTTCTACAAATGGTGTGAGCATGGTTATAAAGTTCAAATGAAAGTGGAGTAGAGGTGTTGTATTTAATCTTATCAAAATCTACTGCTTTATTTAATAAGTATTGTTTGTCATTGATATCTAATTCACTCCATAACGTAGTAAAGAATATCTCTGTTGAATTTATTAGTATGCTAGAGTTGTTTACATAATGAACATTTGAACGGATATTTTCATTCCAACCATTCAGTAATTGTTCTAAATTGGTTATGCCAAAACAATCATGATTACCATAAAGAATGTATGTTTGTTCATAATTCAAACTGCACCAATCAAAAAACCATTGAACATTATTTAAAGAATCATGGTCACACAAATCACCACCAATAACAAGGTATTTAGCCATGACATCAATTGGGTGTGACTGGAAATATTCAGAGCAAAAAGGTTCATCAAGGTGTAAATCAGAGATAAATTGTATATTTTCCATCAAATGAAGATATAAGAAAATAATGTATCAGAAGAAAATACAAGAATGAAAGCATTAAATTATAATAAAAAATTATAAAAATATTAGAAAAAAAGAAAAAAAGAAACCCTTTACCAGAACTAACCCATTTTTATATTGATGTCAGCAACTGTTAAAGCCACTGGTAAAACTCAAAAGAAACATACTGAGGCTCTTAAGAGTGTTCAAGTTTTCGGAAAGAAAAAGACTGCCATTGCTGTTTGTCTTTGCAAAGAAGGAAAAGGTATGATTAGAGTTAATGGTGTTCCACTCGATCTCATCAACCCACCAGTATTAAGAATTAAAGTATTTGAACCATTATTCATTGTTGGAAAAGAAAACTACGCTAAATTAGACCTTAAGATTAGAGTCACTGGTGGTGGACAAGTTGCACAAGCATATGCCATTAGACAAGCCATTGCTAAAGCTCTTATTGCATACAACCAAAAGTTTGTTGATGAAACTACAAAGAATGAACTTAAAGCAAAATTCCTTGAATATGATAGAACTCTCCTTGTTGCTGATCCAAGAAGATGTGAAGCTAAGAAATTCGGAGGACCAGGAGCTCGTGCTAAATACCAAAAATCATACAGATGAGATTGTCCAATTGAGTATGGTGGTTAGTGTTTATTCTATTTTGATTTAATGGTTTCTTTTCTTACAAAGAGAAGTAAATAAACTGCATATGAACATATCTGTTTTAAAATATTTTTTTTATAATATTCATGTATTCAATCATAATTCACAAAAAATGTGTTTTACATTAAATCTCTAATAACAAAATATTTTATTCATTTTGATGATTAATTTAAAATAGTATTTTGGATTTAGTCAATATAAAATTAGAAATTATGAAACAAAAATTCTTAATTAATTCAAGGTATTGAGTAAATAAAAATTACTGAAATAGTAGTAGTTAAGATGATACTAACAACTATTTCAAACAATATTTCGTCATCAAATAATTAAGATAAGACAAATTAAAGATAAGGTAAAATAATAAAAAATAATTATTTTATTTTTTCATGAATTAAGCTAACTTAAAAGAAAATTAAAAACTTGATTAAACAATGACTCTAAGAGGAAAATAAAAACGAATAGAAGTTTTTATCATTTTATTATAAATGAGTTTATATCACTTTATTTTTGTGGTTTCAAATCAAAAAAACACTTGGTAGTGTTTTTGCGTTATATAAAACACAATAATAGTGAGTCTTACAATAATGGTAAAAAGAAAAATGTTAAGATAAAAAGTTATCAGGGAAGAAGAGTTTCGAAAGGTTTTAATTAAAAATCAACATTAGAACGAAAAGAAGTCAAGGAAAAATTAAAAATCAATCCTGAAGAAATAGGTGAAAAAAGAGGAAATATATACAGAACTTAAAAAGAGAATAAAAAAGGATATGAAATAATAAGAATCAAAAATCAAAAGAAAAAGAAGGATAGTAAGAAGTAAAAAATCAGGAAAGAAAGGAAACTAAAAAAGAAAAATAAAAAATAAAAATAAAAAAAAGATAAATGTTAAAAAAAAAAAATAATAAGATAAGTAGGTATTTAAGAAAGAACTAATAACTGAAAATTATAATTTCATGAACGCATTTATTCTCCTCTTCATTGCACTTGCTACTGCTGAAGATATATACTCTCCATTTAAAAGAAGTTGTGTAATTCAAAATAGAATTAATACTATTACTGCCCAAACTAAGGCTATTCATAATAAAATAAGAGCTGATGAACAACAAGAGAGAAATCTTAATGATTCACTCTATTACCTTTATAGAGATCTTAAATATGCTACCGTTGCTGAAGATAGAGCAAGACTTGAACTTGAAATTGAGGCTATTCAAAAGAAACTTCATTCAGTTAGAATTCATAAAGTTAATATGTTGAGAGATATTAGAAAGGAAACTGATAAAATTACTGCTCCATTCAGAGATAGCATTGCTAGAAGTAATAAGATTGAAAGACATGTTGGACTTGAAGATGAAGGAAACTTTGTTGATGAAAGATTAAAAACACAAGCTACTATTAAGAAAGTTACTTCACAACTTGCAAACAAATATGCTACACTTGCTGCTAAAATTGCTGCACAATCTAATGTTGCTAAAGCCGCTAAAAAGTTCAACAATGATGCTGCTAAGGTTCAAGCCTTTGTTGCTAAAAAAGCTGAAGCTGCTTACACTAAAGTTCATTCAAAGATTGTTAAAGCCATTTCAGCTGCTGTTGAAAATGGTGTTGCTAGAAATAATGTTGAGACTGTTGCTAAAACTGCCATTGAACAAATTGTTGATAAACTTATGATGAAAGTTGCTGCACAACCATCAGTTGAAGCTGCTGATAAAGTTGCACAAAATATTGTTAAGTCACAACTTAAACAAATTAAAAAAGCTGTTAAAGTTACTCCAAAGAAAGTAGTTAAGAAACCAGTTAAAAAGGCTGTTGCTAAGAAGGTAGTTAAGAAAGCTGCTCCAAAGCCTGCTGCCAAAAAGATCGCTAAGAAATAAGGTAATACATACTGAGTTAATTTAGCACTGTTGCTTATTCAATTAATTTTTCACTAATTTTTTTTTGCTGTTGTACTTTTATCAAATTTTTTTTGTTAGTTAATTTGAAGTATTCATTTTTGTTTAATCATTTTTTAATTTAATACAACAAAATGAATCAATTAAAGTTTTTGTTGTTTAAGTTCAGCAAATTTATGATGTAATTAGCTTATTGTTTGGTTATAATCACTATTTTGTTATAATCGTTTATTAACTTCTGTTAGTCCAATTTTATTTTTGTTGTTTTTTTAGTTAAGTTATTTATATTCTTTTTTACAAATAATTTAATAGTTTATGCTTTATTTGGTATTTATTTTTAAAATTTTGGGTTACTTTATTATTTGGACTTTGATAATTATTTTGATTCTTTTATTTTCTTTTACCCTACTCTTTTTATTCATTCTATATTCGTGTTTTTTTTATAACAATTATTGTTAAAGTTATTCTCTTTGTTTTATACTTTTATATTTTTTATTGTATTTATGAATATGTATTGGTTCATGGCTAAAGTAACGTTCACTTCTTATTAATTATTGGGTTTGATGTATTTATATTATCTTTTACTTAATCAGTTTAATTCATTGTTTATGTTTTAATCAGTACAGATATTTACTTCAATGGTATTATTTTAAGCAACTACTCAAATGAATTGTTGTAATGTTTTTACTTGTTAAAAATAAGTGCCAAAGAATTAATTTATTATTTCAAATATGCTAAAACTATTTAGACATTTGTTCATTTGTGTAGTTAAAATGATGCTAAATTATCTGTATGGTGACTCTATATTTCAATTCTATTTTGACAATTAGCATCATTTATTTTCATTAAACAACATTTTTATCATATTATATGATAATAAAGAGCATAAGAAAAACGTCTTGGTTATTGAATAGTATCAAGAATTAATAAATTATTGGTTTTATATATAGTTTAAAGGAATTTGTTAATTATGTCAATTCAATAGTATTGACAATAATATTCTGTCATGCAAGTTAAATAATTATTTTCAAAATTAATATATTGGGACTAATAACTGAGATTAATAATCAATAAAATATTATTACATACTAATAAGATTATCGAAGATAATTCTGTACATACTCATTTAGTAACATATTTTATTTGAAGAAAAGTCAAATAGTTTTATGTTCTTAAGTGCAATTACTTAAAAAGATAGAATTTATACAGAAAAAAATGTAAAAAAAAAACTATGAAAATAGAATTATCTAATTCATTAAAGAAAGAAATAAAATAAACAAACAAGTAATAGTAAAAAGTCCTAGAGTGGAGTGTAAACTGTATCAAATAAGAAGATTACAAAAAAAGAAATAATAAGGTTAAAATACTTTTACAATAACCATTAATTTCGATGATTAATGACACCAAGTAATTGGGTCATTTCCCTCATTTCTATTTTTGAAAATATTATATAAACTAATATCAGTATTATATTTTATATTTTTGGTGATGAGTGAATAAAGATTTTCATTCGAGACAAAAACATACTATTGAATTAATATTATATTTGGTTCATAAATAATTACTATCCTTAATTCCATATTTATACTTTCGATAATTCGAAATTGTTGAAGTTTTAGAAGTGGAGATTTTTAATTCAGCAAACATAAAAGGAATAAAAATAAAATCTTTATGACTTTTTAATTAACAATTCTACAATACAAAATAATAATTACGTGGTTACTTATGTTGTTGATGTTGAGAACTAAATTTACTAAGAAATATGATTCATAGTCCTTTTATTAAAATACCACTAACAATAGATGAAGATGGTTCTTATGTCATATTAGATAATAGTGATGAGGTAGTAAAAAAAGAACAACTTGTAGCAAAAAGAGAATCACAAAATAGAGTTGTAATTCAACAAATGTTTCTAGTTGCAGTATTAAATAATATTGGATTTGATATTGTATTAAATAAGCCACATAAACGAAGTACTACAACAATGCAATATTTTCCTATTTCAAAAATTAGTCGAGGACAACAAGTAATTTGGGATGTAGAACAAGAAGATTTGAAAGATAAGTCATCTAAAGAAAAAAAAACATATTTAGATACAATGACAAATAATTTAATGATTTTGTTATTAAAACAAAATAATATATTCTTAAAGGAGAGAAGTACAAGAAAAGGTACTAAAGAAGATTATATTCAAATGAAACGAATTGAATCAATTGCAATTGGAAATGGTGTTATTAACTTAATTCAAAGTAATGAATTTGGAAAAAGAATTTATAGTAAAATACAAAATAGAATGCAAAAAGATGGGTTAACTCTTTATCATTTTGATAAAGAAATAACGAATTTATTATATTCTTCTATATGTTTGTTTTCTTCAATTGAACCATTATTTAAGCAATTTATTTATTCGTCTTACAAATATGAAAATTCTAATTCTTCTTGTATTTATAAGAATTTAATTTAATATCCTTTTTTAGATAGAAGGTTATTTAAGGTTATTAATTATCTGGAACAAATAGAAATAAGTAAATTATCTTTTAAATTATTATCAAAGACTATGAGTTCAATTTTATTTCTTTATTAACTTCATTATTTCATTTTGTTATTTATCATTTTTTATAAGGGTTATAATTGTATTGTGTTGGTTGTGTTAAATTACCTTGACTTGTTTGAGGTGGTTGATAAATTGTTTGAGGTTGATATGAAACGCTTGGGACATATGTTGATGTATATTCTCCTCCATAATTTTTTGGTTGAGGAACAATTCCACTTGCAATTGGAGTATATGGATGATATTGTGATGACATTGAATAGCTATTATATGAAGGAAGAACAGAATTATATTGATATGGCGCATACCTTCGTTCTTTTTCTTCGAGAAATTTATCATATCCATTATATTCGCCACGCCTATTATCAAACCTACTACTTTCTCGCTTAGAAAAAATATTACCTCTCCTATCTATACCTTTAATTCCACCTCTTCTTCTCTCTCTCTCCCATTCTCTATCTCTTTCACTTCTCCTTCTTTCATCGTCCCTAGCCTTTCTTTTATGGTCTTTATCTGCAATTTTAACAGACATCGTTGGTCCATTATCAAATGGATTAGTGCAATTTAACTGATTTTTTGCGCGTTTTGCTTCTTCAAAAGTAGAATACTTAACAAAGACTGTGTGTGTTTTATACTGATCTCTTTTTGCTAAGATAGTAACTATTTCAACTTTTCCATATTTTCCAAACTCTTCTCTAATTCTTGTTTCATCTGCACACTCAGGAACTCCCACTACATAGAGAGTTGTATTTTCTTCTTCTCGTGACATAAATGAATTATAAGTTATTTTTTTTATAATTTCATCATTTATTATAATTTAACAATTAAAAAACTATATAAATTATTTTGTTTTTTCACAAAACCTATTTTGTTAATAATAATGTTATTAAATTAATAACTTAATTTCAATAACAATTTATCAACGTTTATGGCGTCTAAGAGCATTAACATTAAGTGATGCTATTTCACTTCCTTCCCTCTTTTTCCTTTCTTTAGGTAACTTAATTTGAGGTTTCTTTGCTTTAGATTCTTTTATAACTTTTGGTTTTTTACTTTCAACTCTTTTATGTAATTCTTTTCTTCTAAGTTCCATTTCTTCTTTATCTCTTTGTGCATATTTTTTTAATGCATAATTATAAAAGAAATTCTCTGAATGTTTGTGGTCATAGTCTTTTACTTTAGTGTTTTTAACTTCAACTTTTTTAGTTTTAGATTCTTCTTGTTTTATCTTTTTTCTAACAACTGGTTCTTTAGATAATTGGTTATCCAAAAATTCACGGTACATATCTATCTTTCTTCTAAACGATGGTATAGGTCTTTCTACTGTGTGTTTTTCAGAAAGAATAACAGAATATTTTTGAATATCTTCATTATATTCTCCATAAATAAATTTTTGAGCTGTAATTCTTCTTTCAGTATCAATGAGTATCATTATAAGTTCATTTTCATGAGGAATTGCATTAAGTCCAAGAATCCTATAATGCATTTTTTTTTTAATAAATGGGAGTATTAATGGAAGTTTAACAAGACAAGAAGCATATTCAGTATCAAATTGTAACTTTTCAAGATTAAATTCAAATGGAACTATTATACAATAACGCTCCGTTGGAATAATACATGTTAATTTATTTTCATATAAAAAACATTCTACATCATAGTATAAGTGTTGTTTTGGAATTACATGTAGATGAGACGCAACACCAGTAAATGTCCTTGTATCCATAATAAAAAGTGATGTTTCAGTTATAATAATAACATGAAATGGAAAAGATAGATGACTTGTTAAAGCAAAAACCTTATCAGAAAATCCATATTTTATTTCAACTTCTTTTGTTAATATATTTAATATGTACATACCAAAACCTCGACAAATAATTAATTTAGGAAATAAACTGAAGGTAATTCTTGCCTCTCCATCATCTCCTTCCCTATATGGAATTATATACTCATTATCTTCTTTTGTATTTATTGAAATGAAATAAATTTTATTATTTACAGCAATAATTAAATAAATATCATCAGTACAAATTATTTGAATATCATCAATTTTATCATTAATATGAAATTCATTTATTCTTACTGGATTTTCATCTTCCATAACATATATAAATATATTACTTTCATTAGCAATACAAAATATTGGAGGTGGTGTAATATGCGTTGATGGGTTTTTCCATAGTGTTTCTTTAATAATAGCAATTTTTCTGATAATACCTCCACAAACAATACGTCCTTTTGGAGTAATCTCTCCATTAAATAAACAAAACTCTACTTCTCCTTCTTTATGAGGATAAAGAAAATATTTTTTATTTTTTACATTAATCATTTGCATTAAATTAAAATAATTATGCGTTTGGTCAATAGTATGGTTTTCTGCTAATACTCGAGATGTATAATACGGAATAGAATTAGCTAATTCTTGAACTCCAAATTGATTTGGCACTTCATATATATCTCCTTCTTTCATTACAACAGGTACTCCTGTGGCATAATACCCTTTTTTCTTTTTATATCTATTAAGACAAGGATCAAATAATAGAGCTTGGTCTGCTAAATCAATTGATGGTTCATGTGGCAATTCAAAATTGTTCCAATTCATTACACTTGTTTAAGTATTATGATTATAATTTATTTTTACTATATTTTTACTATATTTATTCATTCATTTGTTATTAACATTATCTGCTTCAGATACTATTCTTTTTATAATCCATTTTATTCTGATAAATTTTTAAGAATTTTTTGTTTCATTAATTTAAGTTTTATAAAATAATTTAATAGAAATTTTGTTTTATTAAAAAAAAAGAAAAATGTTATATATCTCAAATTATAACAAGATGAAAAATCTCAAATTCTCGAAAAGGTAGATAAGAAGTTGAAATAAAAAGAAAACATAGGAATAAAATATTTTATAAAAACAATAAGAAGAACAACCCTGCCACGTTTCATGACAGATAAGGAAGAGTCATCCTTTCAAAAAATGGAAATTAAAAAAATGAATTTTCGTCCGATTTCTAAAACGTTCCTTGAAAAATCATAAATAATTACATACTATTTCAAGAAAAGTTACAACCCTGTCTTATTTTCTTTTTCCTATTCGAAAAATAGTGGACTATTTAAACTAAGCTAAAAGTATTGTTTATTCATTCAAATCAAATAAGTAACATGTCAACACAACAAACTATGACTGTAGATGAACATATTAATCAACTTGTTGCTAAAGCACAAGTTGCACTTAAAGAATATCTTAAACCAGAATATACACAAGAAAAAATAGATTATATTGTAAAGAAAGCATCAGTTGCAGCACTTGATCAACATTGTGCACTTGCAGCAGCTGCAGTTGAAGAAACAGGAAGAGGTATTTTTGAAGATAAAGCTACTAAAAATATATTTGCATGTGAACATGTTACACATGAAATGAGACATGCTAAAACAGTTGGTATTATTAATGTAGATCCACTTTATGGAATTACAGAAATTGCAGAACCAGTTGGAGTTGTTTGTGGAGTTACACCAGTTACTAATCCAACATCAACAGCTATTTTCAAGTCACTTATTTCAATTAAAACAAGAAATCCAATTGTATTTTCATTCCATCCATCAGCACTTAAATGTTCTATTATGGCAGCTAAAATTGTTAGAGATGCAGCTATTTCAGCAGGAGCACCAGAAAATTGTATTCAATGGATTGAATTTGGAGGAATTGAAGCATCAAATAAATTAATGAATCATCCAGGAGTTGCTACTATTCTTGCTACAGGAGGAAATGCTATGGTTAAAGCAGCATATTCATCAGGAAAACCAGCACTTGGAGTAGGAGCAGGAAATGTACCAACATATATTGAAAAAACATGTAATATTAAACAAGCAGCAAATGATGTAGTTATGTCAAAATCATTTGATAATGGTATGATTTGTGCATCAGAACAAGCAGCAATTATTGATAAAGAAATTTATGATCAAGTAGTTGAAGAAATGAAAACACTTGGAGCATATTTCATTAATGAAGAAGAAAAAGCTAAATTAGAAAAGTTTATGTTTGGAGTTAATGCATATTCAGCAGATGTTAATAATGCAAGACTTAATCCAAAATGTCCAGGTATGTCACCACAATGGTTTGCTGAACAAGTTGGAATTAAAGTTCCAGAAGATTGTAATATTATTTGTGCAGTTTGTAAAGAAGTTGGACCAAATGAACCATTAACAAGAGAAAAATTATCACCAGTTCTTGCTATTCTTAAAGCAGAAAATACACAAGATGGTATTGATAAAGCTGAAGCTATGGTTGAATTTAATGGTAGAGGACATTCAGCAGCTATTCATTCGAATGATAAAGCAGTAGTTGAAAAGTATGCACTTACAATGAAAGCATGCAGAATTTTACATAATACACCATCATCACAAGGAGGAATTGGATCAATTTATAACTATATTTGGCCATCATTTACACTTGGATGTGGATCATATGGAGGAAATTCTGTATCAGCTAATGTTACATATCATAATTTATTAAATATTAAAAGACTTGCAGATAGAAGAAACAACCTTCAATGGTTCAGAGTTCCACCAAAGATTTTCTTTGAACCACATTCTATTAGATATCTTGCTGAACTTAAGGAACTTAGTAAAATATTCATTGTTTCAGATAGAATGATGTATAAATTAGGATATGTAGATAGAGTTATGGATGTATTGAAAAGAAGAAGTAATGAAGTAGAAATTGAAATTTTCATTGATGTAGAACCAGATCCATCTATTCAAACCGTTCAAAAAGGACTTGCTGTTATGAATACATTTGGACCAGATAATATTATTGCTATTGGAGGAGGATCAGCTATGGATGCAGCTAAGATTATGTGGTTACTTTATGAACATCCAGAAGCCGATTTCTTTGCAATGAAACAAAAATTCATTGATCTTAGAAAGAGAGCATTTAAATTCCCAACAATGGGTAAGAAAGCTAGATTAATTTGTATTCCAACAACATCAGGAACTGGATCAGAAGTTACACCATTTGCAGTTATTTCAGATCATGAAACAGGTAAGAAATATCCACTTGCTGATTATTCACTTACACCATCAGTTGCTATTGTTGATCCAATGTTTACTATGTCACTTCCAAAGAGAGCTATTGCTGATACTGGACTTGATGTATTGGTTCATGCAACAGAAGCATATGTTTCAGTTATGGCTAATGAATATACTGATGGACTTGCTAGAGAAGCAGTTAAATTAGTCTTTGAAAATCTTCTTAAATCATATAATGGAGATTTAGAAGCAAGAGAAAAGATGCACAATGCTGCAACAATTGCAGGTATGGCATTTGCATCAGCATTCCTTGGTATGGACCATTCCATGGCACATAAAGTTGGAGCAGCATTCCATCTTCCACATGGTAGATGTGTAGCAGTATTATTACCACATGTCATTAGATATAATGGACAAAAACCAAGAAAGCTTGCAATGTGGCCAAAATATAATTTCTATAAGGCAGACCAAAGATATATGGAACTTGCACAAATGGTTGGACTTAAATGTAATACACCAGCTGAAGGAGTTGAAGCATTTGCTAAAGCATGTGAAGAATTAATGAAAGCCACAGAGACTATTACTGGATTCAAGCAAGCAAATATTGATGAAGCAGCATGGATGAGTAAAGTACCAGAAATGGCACTTCTTGCATTTGAAGATCAATGTTCACCAGCTAATCCAAGAGTCCCAATGGTTAAGGATATGGAAAAGATTCTCAAAGCTGCATATTATCCAATTGCTTGAATAGATAATTAATTACTTTTTTATAAAATAAGGAAAAGGTTTAAGATAATTAATAAAAGTTTTTAAACAATAAAATAGATGAGAAAAAGATATACATTGATGTTTTTAATAAGAAATGAAAGAAAGTCAGTCTTACCACGTCATAAAGTTATAGAATTTCAAATTGTAATGAAGATTCAATCTATTTTCTGTTAGTAAAAAAGTTATTGTTGCATCTATTAGAATAGACTCTCATCAACAAAATAAACTATAAAGACCTTCTTTGGTATTTCTTTGTCCATCTTCATTGAGTTATAGAAATACCAAGGATGTAATTATTTAAAGGTTGGTCAATGAACTGACAAACACATTAACATAAATAATGGAACAAATAAGTATTAACTCTCCAAGAAAAAGAATTTATCATAACATTCTTGAAACTATTGGAGGTACGCCATTAGTAGAACTTCATGGAGTAACAGAACATCCAAGAATTAAGAAAGGAACACGAATTTTAGTTAAATTAGAGTATTTCAATCCAATGTCATCAGTTAAAGATCGTGTTGGATTTAATATTGTTTATCAAGCTATTAAAGATGGAAGACTAAAACCAGGAATGGAGATTATTGAAGCTACATCAGGAAATACAGGAATTGCACTTTGTCAAGCTGGAGCTGTTTTTGGGTATCGAGTTAACATTGCAATGCCATCAACAATGTCAGTTGAAAGACAAATGATTATGAAAGCATTTGGAGCCGAATTAATTCTAACTGAAGGAAAGAAAGGAATGCCAGGTGCTATTGAAGAAGTTAACAAAATGATAAAAGAAAATCCAGGAAAATATTTTGTTGCAAATCAATTTGGTAATCCAGACAATACCGCAGCACATCACTACACTGCTAATGAGATTTGGGAAGATACAGATGGAGAAGTTGACATTGTTGTTTCTGCTGTTGGAACATCAGGGACTGTTATTGGGGTTGCTGAGAAATTAAAAGAAAAGAAAAAAGGAATTAAAATAATAGCAGTTGAGCCAGAAGAATCAGCAGTGTTGGAAGGTAAAGCAAAGGGACCACATGGAATTCAAGGAATTGGAGCAGGTTTTATTCCAGATATTTATAAGAAAGAATTTGTTGATGAAATAATACCAATTAAAACACAAGATGCATGGAAAATGGCAAGAGCAGTAGTTAAATATGATGGAATTATGTGTGGAATGTCAAGTGGTGCAGCAATTTTAGCAGGATTAAAAGAAGCAGAAAAACCAGAAAATGAAGGAAAAACAATAGTTATTATTGTACCATCATGTGGAGAACGATATTTGTCAACAGACTTATATAAGATTAAAGATGAAGGTACAAAAATACAAATTCTTGATTCATTATTGAATGAATAATTTGAATTGAACTCTTCTTTTTTAAACTTAAAATGTTTTTTTTAAATAAAAAGTCACTTTATATTTTTTTCTCTTCTTCTTTCATTGAATATGTAAATATCTTGTTATGCTTTGTAACATCTTCTTGCATTCATTATCACTACACACTTCTTTCATCGTTCCTATCAATTTTGGTATATTCCCATTATTCATTTCTCCTATAAACTCAGGTGATTTTATTGCACTTTGATTATGTATAATATCATATATTGTATTGGTTATATAATTAATTAATTGTGGCATTTTACTGAAGAATTTATCACTTACTGATATGTATATTAATTGAATTGTAATTTTAACAAATGGAATTACATCATCAATAACATAATTCTGATATATTGTAAAATATACATAAAATGCTGCTGTACGAAGTTCACTTATGGCTCTAATTATTTCATCTTCTTCTTCACTTTGTACTGTATTTACTCCACTCAATATTTCAACAACAGTTGGAACTGCTATCTGACTTTCTTTAGGACATGTTGCTATGATGTCTCCAATAACTTGGATAATCC
This sequence comes from Entamoeba histolytica HM-1:IMSS, assembly GCF_000208925.1. NCBI lineage: Eukaryota > Evosea > Mastigamoebida > Endamoebidae > Entamoeba > Entamoeba histolytica. Next base: position 27,554 of record NW_001914943.1, on the reverse strand, counting down.
CTGTTTTATCCCCAAATGTTAAATATGGCTTTTTAAATATTCGGAGAATCAACTCTAAATAATTCCTTGCATATTGTTCAAACTCTTTTTGTATTGTTATACTAATATCACCTACAAGTTCACATAACAATTTGTATATATTTGGTGGTAATTCCGTATTTAACCATTCTACAGTTTTTGGAATTAATGGAAGACAATACGGTGCAAAGCTTGCTTCAAGTGAATAACACAATGATCCTATTAACATCAACGATGGTTCTGGTGTCATTGGAAATGCCTTAATTGCAATGCCAAATAATGAATCACAGATTGGTTTATTTGAAAGTAATGTTGAAATCACTTCATTTCCTGATGTTCCATTCTTTGTTGCACTTACACAACTATCTAAGAATAAGATAGAATAACCTAAAAGATCTGATGAATTAAATAATTGTGTAGACATACAATCACTTAAAATAAATCGAATAATTGTAATTGGTATTTTATTAGAATATTAAATAAAACAATAACAAAGACTTATTAATGTTCAAGTCATAAACTTTATATCCCTTTAAAATTACTTTTCAAGATAGATTGTAGTGATGTAATATTGAAGTGATTCATTACTGTGTTTATTTTTATTCTTTTTCATTAATAAGAAAGTTTTTCGAAAGTTAGAGTAATTTATAAGTGTTTATTGTTACCTTAGTTGGAGTTGTTAAAGAATGATAATAAAATTCTTCTTATGTTCAGAAAAAAAAAAAAAAAAAAAAAGAAATCAATTATGATTAACCTTATTTTTTAGGTTTTTCATCATGTTGAGAAGTGAGCGAATCAGTTTCTTCAACACGCTTTATTTCTATTGAAATAAAGTTTTTGCAAGCATGCTCGACTTAAATGGTTCCTCAATTAAGTTGCTGCCTGACTTTTATTTTGATTTTAATGAGTAATATAATATTTCTCATTCTTTATATTGTTGTTTTAAGGAGAGTATATCCATAACTTACTGTTATAGCTCATCTCCTTTTACCTTCGACACCCCTTAAAGAAACCCTATTCCTTGATAATATCATTATGTTTAATTTTTGTGCAACAATATCAATTATATATGCGTCTTCTTTAATAAATGATAATTCTTAATACATAATACCTCCTTAGTAAATAATAATCCTTATAATTAATAATGAATAACAATACACGTTAATGAATAACAATACACGTTAATGAACAACAATACACGTTAATGAATAATAATCTTTTATAATAATCACTTCTAATAAATATTAATAATAATAAACAGTTAGTGTTGAATAGATATTATCTCACCAAAGGCACGTCATGACCAGACGATAACTGGGAGATTCGAAGCATGGGATTATTTTAGGGTTTCATGTGGTGTCTCTGACGTGCCATCTTCGAATCCCTTCTTATGTTCAGAAAAAAATGTAAAATTCATAAATATTAAAATATGGATAAATTAAAATAACATTTATGATATTTTACTGAAACTTCATTTTAAAAACAAAACTTTGTGTTTTTGTAAAAGTATTTAAAAATAAATTTAAGATGAAAGAACCGAAAATGAAATTGATTTTTAATAAACACCAACAAACGAATACACAATATTCATAGAATTGTTTGTTTATTGGAGAGGATTCACAGGAGGAGGTAATGTGTCTTGTTGTGATTGATTTGGTACAATCACAGATGTATCTTGAATTGATTGAGACTCATGGTGTTCATCAGATTTTCTAACTTGAATGTTTTGTTGAGATGGTTTTCTTTTAATACCCATCTTTTTTATTGTTTTAGATAAATAACTGACTGAAATACCATAACCTCCATCCTTTAATCTATCTTTCATTGTTTTAAGAGTAATTCCATCATTGTCATGTAATATACTTTGGATTTTTTCTTGTAAGTCTGTATTTTCTGACTTTTTACGACCTCTTTTTTTGAGAACACTACTTGTTTCATCAATTAATGGTTTATCATCTTCAATTTTTGAAATACACTTTTTAATAGTTCCTTTGGTAAGATCAGTCAAAATTGAGATTTCTTTGGCTTTATATCCTCTCCTTCTCATATTTTTAATAATTCTCATCATATCTTCACTTACTCTATCTTTTCTTCTCACAACCTTAGGTTGGAATATTTCTCTTTGACTATCTTCTTCAGATTTTTTAATTTCTTTTTTTTCTGTCTCTCCATTTGTTGATGGAGGTAATGAGTGTTGTAAAACATCTTCAGTGTGGATTTGTGATATAGAGTAGTCTTCCATTACTATACTTAAATTTTAGAGTTATTCTTCAAATTTCTTCATTTTTTCCTTTCAACTCGGTTGGATTGTTTTAAGGGTTTTGTTTTTTCTTTTTTCTTTCTCTTAATCAATTAACTTCCTACACTGTATTTTCCTAGCAGTTTATCTAAGTTTTTTTCATTTTATATGGAAAATAATTCTTCTCTTTTTAAACCCCTTCTTTTCTTTTTCCAAAATATATTTATTTCTTAGAAGAAAGTGTATTTCTTAGTAGAATGGTTATTGATAGAATTACTAAGTTTAGTCTAATCATTATAAATTGGTTGGCACTTATTTATAAAACACAGTTCATCTCATATCCAAGAATAGTTTAACAATACCAGTCTAATTTTATGACATACAAAAACAAAATGTGTGTTTGGAGAATGTTACTTCTAATATTTATTGTTTAATTTACAAAGCTTTTTCAATTATTGTTTAAATTTTGTTTTTATGAATGATTAGAATAGACATTATTAAGATATACACATTAAAAGAATAGATAAAGAGATTTGTTTTGTAACAGTTTGAACAAGAATTATTAATGTTTCTACTACTTTTAAGTTGTTTAGTACTTCCAATTTAAAGAATGTCTAATAATAAATAGAATATAAAAAAAGAAGAGAATTAGTCAAGAGAAATTAATTTTTCTTAAGATTGTATTAATCTAATACAGTTGTTAATAATATTTTTTTTGTCCCCAAATTTGAATTTTTTTATTTGTATTTGGAACACTTTATCTTAAAAGAGTGTTTTAATGTCATAAGCAGCAAAAAACATTGATTTTAATTAAAACAGTTAAAAGAAGTAAGAAATAAACTATTTTAAAATTTCATTAAAAGAAATTTAGTTTAAATTAAACGTTGAATAAATATTCTTCAAACTCTAATTTAATAAATAGTATTTAATTGAGAAATGATAGATTTAAGAAATCTAATTTAAAGACTTTTTAAAAATAGAATATGAAGGATTTTTTAAAAAAATAAACAATTCAAGGAAAAACAAAGAACCAAAATAGTACAGTATCTTTCAATTGATAAAAGATTATATCCTACTTAGACTTAGATATTTATATTATTATTCAGTAAATATAAATTTATATTAAATTACGTTAGATTGATTTTTTGATGACCAAAAAACAATAACAAAATAAGTCAATTTATGTTTTTGAAAGAAATATTAATTAATTATTTCTTCATTGTTTCAAGTTGTTCAATGAATTTTGAAGAATTTAACAAATCAGATCCTCCAATAATAAATTTTTGAGTAGGATTAGTTCTATTTCTTGTAGCAATACTAACTTCTTCTTCTAATGTAACACCACCTACAATGTATATAATAAATTCTCTTCCATTAGCACTACTTCCTCTACAAAATGGGAATTTTTCTAATAGTTGTTGGTTAATTAATGGATCATATAGTTGTTCTAATACTGGTTTATGTTGAACAAATACATTTTCAACTCCAGCAACACTTTTCTTAACAAATCCAACAATTGATTTAACTTTATTAAAAATTTCAATTGGACGTTTAGAACTTCCAGCATATCTTAATACAATATCAATTAATTGAATTCGGTCTTTTGGAATTCCTTTAATTGTTAATTCTTCAATGATGTCTTGTGCCTTATCTTCATATTTTAAAGCATATAATAGTCCAACTCTTAATTTATCTTCTACTTCATAATCTCCTTCAAAAAATTGAATAACATTTTGATAAAGTTCTTGTCTTCCTGACCCACAAACAATGTCTTGTTCAAGACGAGAAACATCAAGCATTTTTCTTCTACTTACTGTTTTGTTTATAACATTCATAATTCCAAGATGTTTCTTTACTCCTGCAGATTCTTTTTTTAATTGTGGTATTTGTTCAATTGTTTCTTTCATTTCTTCTAATGATCGATATTGTTTACTTGCTACACCTGCTTTTTTAGTTAATTCATTTACAGAAGCTATAATAGAATCAGTAATATCACTAAATAATAAATACATATGTTCATTAAAGAAAGAGTCATTTGAAAGAATAATTGGTTTATTGTCTAATATTATTTTACCATTTTCAATCCCTATAAACTCATGAATCATTGCTTGGTATGTCCATTGTGTTAAAAGTGGTGTAATTGGATCAAATGAACGATCAAGGATAAGAAGCGTAGTACCATTCATTGGTCCAAATATTTTCTTTTGTCTTTCTAATCCTTGAGTAAGTCCTTCAGCAATACGTTTACTTAACTCACTATTTTGTTGATATCTAATTGCTGGATTCTTCTTTAATGAAAGACAAAGAGCCATAAGAGAATCAATAGTTTTTTGTTCATTTTTCATTGAATTTGGTCCATTTACTGAATAATAATTAGGACATGATGAAATAAATAAATCATCATTAACTGGCATATAGTCAACATATAATTCCATTACTTTTTGAACAACTTCATGTACATCAGATTGACTTAATAATGATATTTGAGTTGAGTCAAGAAAATTAGTAAAAAACAAATAATATTTTCCATATTTTGGATTATTTAGTTCTTTTCTTAATAACTCCATATTTTCTTTTGTTGGTCGAAGTAAACAAATAGCATTAAGATGTGGTAATGTGTCTCGTGTTTGGTCACTTAATTGTTGAACTAAATATACTTCTTTCTGAATAATTTCAGTCATTCCAAATAAAATAGAAACAACAGGAATAGTATCTGAGTCCATAATCAATGCTTTCATTCCAGGTGTTTCACTAAATGTAAAATTTAAATATTCTTGAAGAGCATGAATAACATTCATTTCTTTTGATTTTGATTAAGTTCTTTTTGTTTTTTTTTTAAATTTTACTTTGTTTTTGTTATTTTATCAATTTTGTGTTATTTGAAATTATAAAAATTATAAGAAAAACAATTATAATTAATTACTTTTCATTAAACAATAAAAAAGAAGAACTTTCATTGACTAATGTCTTTTAGGAAAATTGGTGATACTGAAGAAGGTTTGAGGTCAAAAAGAAATGAAAGGATTGATGATAGAAGAAAGAAAAGAGAACAGTTAATGGAACAAAGAAGAAAGGAAGAAAGTGTGTTAATGAGTCAACAACAAAAAGCAGCAGAAGAAAAAATACAACAAGAAAGAAATAAATTTTTAAGAGAAAAGTATAGAGAATTAGAAGAACGAATTCATCAAGAAATAATAGTTTTAAGTAATACTCCTAATGAAGATAAAATGTATAACTTAGTAGTTATGATTGCATCTGAAAGTTTGAAGAATAAAGAATTACATATTGTTTTGTCTTCAAGAATAATACCAGAATTGATTAATAACATATTTATGTATTTAAACAAACCATTATTAGACACAGTTATAGTAAATCAAGAGCGATTATTTAGTGTTTATGGACAGCTTCTAAATATTATATCTGATATTGACATTGAAACATTAAAAAGTTTTGAGAAATATGGATTAATTGAATCAACTTTTAAGTTGTTGGATAGAAGAGATGAAGTAATTAGTGTTATATTAGATCTCATTACAAAATTATGTACATCTCGCTACTTTTCAAAATTATATCTTGAGAAAGGAATCTTACAAAAATTAGTAGAAATTCTTGCTACAACAGACAACCAATTATGTATGTGTCAACACACAGCAGCAATATTTGCTACTTTATCTAAACAGTATTGTTTCAGTCATAATTATATAATACAATATATTCCTTTATTCTCTAAATTATTTTCTATCGATGATGAATCTGTATTAATTGAATGTGTTTCTGCTGCAACTTCATTATACAATGATTCAGATTTTATTGATGAATTAAAGCCTGTTAAAATTGAACAAAAAATATTAGAAATTCTTGATAAAACACAAAATGAAAGTTTAATTGATATATGTTTCCAATGTTTAGGAAAGTACTGTTACTTTAAAGATGATATATTATTACAACCACAAATTATTTCTGCTATTGTAAGTAAATTATCTATGACAGATAAAACTATATTAAGAAGAGGATATTGGATGCTTTCTAATATCTCAGTTAGTAAATTTCCTGAAACTACTAAAGCAATTATTAATAGTGGTGCTTTTCTTTCTTCGTGTTGTACAATATTAGAAACAAATGATGTGAAAATTAAAAGTGAGGCTTGTTGGTTATTAGCTAATACAATATTTAAAATTAATGACTCAATGTATAGTTTAATAAAAAGTGATATTGTTTATGCAGCAATTCCTGCTTGTTTATCATTTCATGATAATAATTTCTGTTCAATTTTATTACAAGGAGTTACTAAGTTTATTGTTTATGATAATACTCTTCCTGAACCACAAGTGGCTGATGGTTTAATTTCTCATCATTTTGATGAAAGTCTTATTCCACTTATGTCATCTTCTGTTAGAAATATATCTAATTTAGCGATCACGTTGAACCATTTATTAGAACATAATTTCCAACAAGATTTATAATTGAATATTATCTCTTCTGGTTTTTTTTTTCATCTAATCTTAAATGTTTTTTACTTTACTTATTCTGGATGAATAAAAATTCACATAAAATAATACTTCCATAAATATTTAATCTTTTTTTTTTATATCTAAAAACATACTATCTTCGTTTTTGTTATAGAATAATTTATATTCAAAAAACAAGAATTTAAAATTTAGAGTTAAACAGTTTGTGTTATGCAATTTTGTTATTTTTTTTACAAGAATAAAGAAATATATTAAAACAAGAAGAAATGGGGAGTTATTATCATTAACAGAATTTTTAATAGATTTAAGTAAATTATGACAAATTTCGTATTGATATTTTTAGTATTTTGATTATAAATACTTCTTTTCTTTATGTTTCATATTTTTTAAATTTGTTTTTGAGTAGTAAAAAATTGATAATAACATGATTTTTATGAAATGAAATTCATAAGAAAGATGTTAAATTTGTTGTTGAAATACTGGTTTTAGATGATACACATTTCACACAGACTTTTCGATTCCATCAATAATCATCCCAACAAAATGTGGTTCAGTAAATTTATAAGATCCTAAGATTACTCTTAAGCTTTCAATATCACAACCCATTTGATGTTCCAATTCATTAACAATGAATGGGGTTATTGTCCCATCATTGTATTTAGCACTTAATTTCTTAAGTAATTCAGATATCAAGTGAGCTTTTAAAGAACATGAATTTAATAATTGTAACAAAACAGAACTAATTACTAAAGATTTATTTTGTTGTAACAAGTTTAACACAAGAAGAATATACGGAGAAAGGATTTGTGCAGATGGAGGATTAAGTAATTCAGGAAGTACTTTTATAGTTGGAACAAATTGTGGAATGAAGAGTTTTTTTGAGGCGTATGTCATAAAATAGTTTTGACGTTGAATGAAGTAACGGGATATACTTTGTGTTAAAGAACGTCCAACAGTTTGACTAACTGGATCAATAACACAGAAAGGATAAGGTAGGATAAAATATTGTTCTTCAGTGAAAGAGGTTAAACATATTGTTCTGAAAAATGGATTTGGAATAGAAATAATTTTCTGTGATAAAGGTTGGGTATTAGGTTGGTTATATAAATTAGCTTGGTCTAAAGGATATAAAAGGTCATAAATGTATTGGCTAGAAGATGGGACATCTGATACAATAAGAGTATAATGTGAAATAATATGGCTTGCAATTACTTTTTGAAGAAATTCATATGATGGAATAAAAGGAGTTTGTTTTAATTCTTTTTTCTTTTTAGGAATAGTTAAAGCAAGAAGATATTCATCAAAATGATTAATACATTTAGTTAAGGATCCAGTTAATGAATGATAACTTGTGTCTTCAGTCTCATATTCACAATGACTCAACTGAAAGTCGAAGAATAGTTTATTCAGATTATCTAAAAAAACATCCCATAGAAATGTATTACTTGATATTTCCATTTCATGTGGAATAAGCATAGAAAATGTAGAAGATATTATAGGGTATTCTTCTCGTTCCCAAGCACACATACAAGGAATATGAATTGTAAAAACAATATCTTCATAACTCTGATTATTAAACTTAATAGTGCCGTAGTTATACATATAGTATGTAGGAATTTTTTCGTGACGGTCTTTCACTGATTTTGCTGGTATTTGAGACAAAGAAGTTTTCATAGAAATAGATTTAAGGTATTGGTTCATACAATATTTTTCAATTGTACTTTGACTATGAAGTCTTGGTAATGTGGGATTGTTGTATTGAATATGGAGTTGTTTTTCGTAATAATCAGGAAAGAGTTTAATATTAAAAGATGAAATATGACTTGATGGATGAGCCATTTTAAATGTTAAGTCACGATAACACCATTTATTTTTTGTTAAAATCATTTTATTAGTTGATTCTATCATACTATATAAATTAGACCAGATAACTCCCCAATGCTGAACAATATTTTGACATTTAATATTCATTGACTTTGCATTAGGAAAAGACTTGGTAGAACAATTAGAAGCCTTTTCTCTTACGTTCATATTCTTTTTATTTATTTTTTTTTTTTTTAAAGTTTTCTTTTTATGAAAGGAAAAGTATGAAGAAAAATCAATTTATGTTGTTTATCGTGTCTCTTCTGAATTTAGAGAGCATCAGAAATACGTTGTACAACATTTTGATATTTGACAACGGTGGTATTAGTTGTTCTTATTTGAACAAGTAATGAATTTAATTCTTGTAAAATAGTGTCACAAGAAACTTGAATAGCATCAAGTTGATTTAACGAAACTATAACATTAGTTCTTAGACTTCCATCAGCTATTTTAATATTAAAGTTTTTATTTTCTAATGGATTAACTTCTTCTCCAAGCATGTGTACAAACTCAACGAAATTAGCTAATATTCTGTTATAAAGATCCAATTCCTTTTGGCAAGAAGTATTTAATAATTGAGTTTTCATTTTAGATAATTTAGGTAAAATAATTCCTTTAATCTTAGTGATTGTTTGATTAATTTTTGTTTCTGTTTTTTGAGACCCAATAATATTGTCTTCAGGATTATATTGTAATGAAAGTCTTAAGTCTTTTTCTGTTGCTCTTCTGCATGATGCAACAAGGAAGTTTGTACTCTTAATGTCTTCATCCTCTCCAACAATATCATCAACCATAAGGTCATGTAATGATTCACTTCCAAGAGGTGTAATTGATCTTTTAATTTGTTCTTCTGGTTCATTTATTAATTCAGGCGTTTTACTTAACTTTACTTTAGAAGATTGTTTTTGAACTTTTGCATTACTTCTTGTTTGAGGTTTCCAGAAATTAGATACATTATATTCTTCTAATTGTTCATCAAGTAAAAGACTAATAAGGGCATTTTTGCATTGAGGTAATAATGGTTGCATTTCTTGTACATCGTCACATTTTTTTAATAATCTATAAGCAACATGATGCTTTGATTTTAATTCTACAAATGCCATTTCAGCACGAGTTAATATTTGAGAGACTGTCATTTGTTGAGGTTCAGTATTTTTAATATAATTTAAGAATGCAAGAGTATTTTTAATATTTCCATTTGTATGTTCTGCATATTTTATAAAATTCTCTTGAATAGTAGGAACTTTAGTTATTGCTTCTTTTGTTAAAGCTTTTGATTGTTCTAATTTATTTTCTTTACAAATTTCACAAAATTCCTTAAGTCTTCCTCTATCTACATCATTAGTAGTTAATTTATCTACTTCTTTTTCAGTAAGTAAAGACATAATTTGAGGAGTTGTATATCCAAGACGAACAAATACTTCTGTATAGCTGACAAGATTATAAGGAATTAAATACTTAGCAACTCTAACAAATGTTTCTTCTTCACATGGAATTTCTATTGGGTCAGTTGCAGAAACTCCATCAACTAAAACCGGTGTTACTCTACAAATGAGTTCTTTAAAACAAGGAGAAGCTTGGAATCTTTCAAAGAGATTTTTAGAGTTCATTTCTTGAAAAACATAATTTTTAGCTTCTTCAAAAATATTTTGGTCACATCCTTGAGCGTATTGAACAAGAATTCTATTTCTAATAGTTTGTGTAATTGAAATTTCTTTTTCTGAACCAACGCTAATAAATTCTTCATATATTTTTCTACAAACCCATTCCCTTACATTTGCTGTTTTAATTTTAGCATAAATAAAAGCAGAACGGAAAAATTGAACATTTCTTTCTTCTCCAGTTCCTTTTAAATACTTTTCTAAATATAATGAACCAATTCTACTTTCTACAATAGATTTAAATGTTGTTAATAATTTTAATGTTTTTGGAATACTTAAACCATCTTGGACAGCATTATACATTAAACCTTTGAAAGAAACTGCTTTTTCTCCTGTTAAATTAACAACAAGTTTCATATACTACAATTTAAGTCAAATATTCATAACAAAAAAAAATATTCGATTTTGAATAGAAGGAAAAAAAAAATAAATAGAAGAAGAGTATTTTTAATATGAAAATATTTACTCTTTAATATCAAAATAAACAATCGTACAAAATACAAACTAATAGAATGATAGGATCCAACATGTCATATCTTTGGTTAGCAATACATTGTATTTGTTCATTAGACATTCGAGGTAATTTTTTTGATAATTCTTTATAAAAAGATTCACAACAAAATAATTCATTTTGAATTAAAGGAATAGTTTTAAATGATATTCCTTCAGTTGAACTTAAGAATTGTTGTACTTCATCTTGAATAATAGAATCTCCATCAGTACTATAAATTGAACTAATTTGGTCATTAATCGAATGAATAAGTGATTCTGCAGTTTTCATTGTTTCTTTTAAGGTTTTTAAGTCATTAACCAAGTTTAATACATTTTTCTTGAAAATTTCACAAAATTGTTTATCATAAACCAAGTTTGAACTACTTGAAGTGTCAGTTGGTTCATTTTTGAAACCCCTTTTCTTTTTATCTGACATGAAACTGCCAAATATGAGATGAAAATTAAAACACCATTTACTGGTTTTTAATACCGTTTTTATCCTTTCAATAATAATTCTCCTTTTAACTTTAAAAATAGATTCTTTAAATAACATAAATATTAATTTACATTAATTTGTGTTATTCTCTACTTGTTGATAATGAAGAAACACTTAACAATTTCAATAATCATTCATTCTTTGAACTTAAATAATCTAGTTAATCATTGTACAACTATTGTTTAAAATGTCTCAAGAATTACAATCTCATTTCGCTCTTAATCAATTTGTTTCTTCAGAAAATTTAGCTAAAAATGAAGACAATGATATACTTCCATTTCAATCTGAAGAAGAACAAACAGAAAATCAATTAAAACTAAAAAAGGCTGATATCCAATTAAATATAAATCTATTTTCTTTTGAAAAAGAACAAAAACAACTAACCCCTCGAACAATATTTTCTACAAAACCAAAAGTAAAATTTGGTCAATTAGTTTTTGATGAAAAACCTCAAGACTTTGACCAAATTAAACCAGAAATAAATGTTAAGTCTATTCCAAAACCAATCCCAAGACGTAGACCTCTCTTTCAAGATGCTTTTAATAGTGAACCTAAAATGTTTTCTCCTCGTCATTCTCAAAGAAGTACTTTAACAGTTGTTCCATCTAAAAGTGCTAGTCTTCAATTAAATGAATTATCTTCTTCTCAACCTATTAGTACTAAAGAAGAGTCTCAAGAATTTATGTTTAAAAAAGCATTTTATTCAAAAATAAATAATCAATCAGATAGAGCAGTAACAAGTACTTCTCAACCTAATAAAATAAATGATGGTATTTCTAATACAACAATGACAAGACCATTAACAATTGGAAAAAGAACAAACTCAAACAGTCTCACTAAAAGTAGTTTTGATGTATTTAGTACTAAACCTAAACGTAATGCAATTACTCTTAGACCAACAAGTATTTCTTCTATTGCTAATGCTTTTTATCAATATTCTATTATGCCTCAAGAGTATTTAGATAAACCACATTTTACAATAAAAACACCACACTCGAATATATTTAATCCAATACAACCAATAAATTGGATTGTTTATGGAATTGAACCTTCAAGACAAGAAATAGCAAATAATTTAAATTTATATAATGATATTCGTCATTTTGTATCTGACAAAGAACAATGGAAAAAAGAAAATATTTTGAATTATTTACCATTTTATGCTAATGCAAAACAAATTGGTGTATTAGCATGTACATGGAATGTAAATCAATCTGTATTTACAAGACGTGAAATTGATGAATGGACTGATGGTATTCGATTTAATCCAGATATTGTAGTTTGTGGAATGCAAGAATTAGAAATGAGTGTTGATGCAATTATCACAGGGAAAAAGTTTAGTGATAAGTCTATTCAGTATGAACAGATATTATACCAATCACTTAATAGAGGAAAGTTACGGTATGAGAAATTAGGATATTATCAACTTTGTGGAGTTGTGTTATATGTATTTTTTAACACAAAAATTCAAAATGAAATTAGTGAAGTTGGATTTGAAAATATAAGAGTTGGAGCTATGAGTGGAGCATTAGCCAATAAAGGAGGAGTTGCTTATAGAATGAAAGTTTATGATTCTACTATTTGTTTTGTTGTTAGTCATTTAGCAGCTCATCAAGAGTTTTGGAATAAAAGAAATGAAGATTGGGCTGAAATTAGTAAAATGAAAATTTCATATTATGATAATATTTCAAGGTGTAATAAAAAAGTTAACTTATTACAACATGATATAGTGATTTGGATGGGTGATTTAAATTATAGAATTGAAATGTCTGATAATGAAGTTCGTAAAAATATGATAAAGAAAGATTATATAGAACTTGCAAAGAATGATCAATTACTAAATTCTATTAGAAGAAAACAAGCTTTTCATAATTTTTATGAGGCTCTTATTAATTTTGGTCCAACATTTAAAATTAAAATAGGAGAAAATAATGAGTATAAAGAAAATAGAATTCCTTCATGGTGTGATAGAGTTTTATGGAAAACAGAAAATAGACATTTTGTTGAAGCAAAAGAATATACCAGTCATGAATTATATACTTCTGATCATAAACCAGTTACTTGTTTTATGAGTTTAGATTTACAATGTATTGACCAAACAAAGAAACAAGAAATACAACACTATTTAGATGAAGTAAGTAAAAAATATATAAATGTTATTATTCCTAATGTAAGTGTTGAACCAAATATTATTACTATTGACAATGTTGAATTATTAAAACAATATACAACTACTATTGTATTGAAAAATAATGGAAAATTTGATGTAAAGTATCAAATTGAAGAAAGCAATCAATCTGAGTATCATGAAGATTGGTTAACAATAAACCAATGTGAAGGAGTAATTGGTATTCTTGAAGGTAAAAGTTCAATAAATATTCCTATTCAAGTTTATATTAGTCAAGCTCAAGCTTGGATGTATCAAGACCGTAATTTGTTATTAAAAAAAATTAATATTTGGTTAGGAGATAATCATTCTCAATCCATTTCATTTAGTGTTATTGCTAAGACACCAACAAGTGTTATTGGAATGAGACTAGAATCATTAAATCGACTTGCTCGTCCATTATTAGGAAGTATTAATAAAGAAATTAATTATAGTATAGTTCCATTTTATATTCCAAAGGAATTATATCGATTAACAAATTACATTATTGATCATTATCAACAATCTTGTTTTGTTGAAATTCGTCCATCAGTATACACTTCACAAGAAATGAGAAGTGTTATTCATTCATTAAATACTGAATCACCATTTCCAAATGGACCAATACAACTCTTTTGTGACGCCTCATTAATGTTTATATCAGGACTACATGAATGTTGTATATATTATAATATATCAGAAAATTCTTCTGTATTAAATGATTCAAAAATCAATCAAATTATTAAATTTGCAACTCCTGATGAATATCGTCGTCTCTTTTTTTATTTAATTTCTTTTCTTAAGAAATTAATAGAAATGGGAGAAGATAAAATAATATTAGTTACTCGTTTTGCTCCTCACATTTTTAGATGTTATAATCCAACAAAAATTAGTCCATTTATTCATTTTCTTTCAACTGTTTTAACTAATCCATTGTCATTTTTAATTGAATAATATTATTTCAAAAAAAAAATAAATGTTTAGTTTAATTCAATTTTTTTTTTTACCTTTAATCATTAAGTATTCTGATGAAGTTTTTAGCCTTATATAAATTATCTTTTCTTTTAATAAAAGATTTCCATGAACTTAAAACAGAACTAAACTCTGAAGATTTTTCTAAATCAGCACGCTCTTTTAATAACTCTTTTCTCAATTTAAGTGCCTCTTGTGGGTCTATCATTTCTATCTCTGGATTAAATGAATTTAATCGAATAGTAAATATCCCTCTTTCTCTTGCTAATGTCACAATAACTTGAGCAGTAATTGGTCTATTATCACTAAAACATGACCGTTCCGTAATTCCCGAATACATAACAATCATTGGATATTGTGATGTACATGTTTTAACAGTATTTTTATCTATATCAATAAATGCTAATTCAGTATATTTATATTTTACAAGCATATTAGCAGCAATATCAAGCTCTTTCTTTGCTTTAATACAATCTTCAGAAACACTATCACAAACTAACAAAATTAAATCTTTATAATCATGTTTGTATGCTTCTAGTTGCTTAGCATTAATTTCATGAACTAACCCTTGCTTATTTTCATCAATTGGATCACTATTTTTTATGAATTGTTCTACACTACCATTACTACATCTTTTAATATACTCTCTAATCTCTGACCATTTTCCTTCTTCAGATAATTTCAATGGAATAGTTGGTTCTAATGTTTTCATTGAATAAGAAAAGACAGCAGGAGCTTCTTTGACAGGTAATAAATCAAGTATTTCATTTTTGTTATCAACATAAGTAACTAACCAAAGATAATTTTCCAAAGCAATTTTTTTTAATTCTACAAGATCATTTTCATTGATTTCATTGTTGTAGAAAACTATAATGTCTCTATTTCTAAAATTTCTTTTAATTATATTTGCATTTAAACTTGAAACAATTGGGTTTGCATAGGAATTGATAGCTCTAAAAAGTATGTTCATATCTAAATCTAATGGAAGTTGTAAAGGTGTAAATTCATCATTATAAAGAATAAGAGATTTATGAGTATCATTTATACTATAAAAAGGAATTCTTCGAACACCCCTTGCTAGAAACAAAAAATCCTTAATAATTTCTTGAGATGTATACTGAAGTAATACGAACGTTTGGTTATTTGAAATCATTTTATTTAATTCTGTTGAATTAATCTCTCTTATTCCATAAATGATATTTTGTAAATCATTGATTAAAACGTCGTCAATTTTATCATAAAAAGTACTAATAAACTGATGGTAAATAGCAAATACAGGACATTTATGAATACTATGTGAAGTACAGATAATTTCATTTTCATTACAATTAATATCAAGATAAGTGATGACTGAATTTGATAATTTTTTTTCTAATTCCTTTAATTGATTAACAGTATTATTATCTCCTTTGTGAAAACCAACAACAGTAATAAAGCTTTCATCAAGAATAGTCCTAAATAAGTCTTCAGTTATCAGTACATCTTTACCAAAAACAAGATTTAAAAAGAAGAGAAGAGCAGTATAAAACATTTTGTTATTTTAATTTTTAGAGATATAAATAAATAATACAAATACTTCTAAAAATAAGGTAGTTCAAGACTTTAATTAAAATTTAATTTTTTTTATTAGTTTAATATTATTTTATTTTATTCAATCCTATCTTATTTTTATACTTGATTTTCTTCTTTTCTCCTTTTAGTTTTAGGCTTTTGTTAATTCTCTTGAATGTTCTTCTGATTATTATTGCCTCTCTTTTTTTGTCATTTTGTTTTATCCTTCCTTATTCTTATTTCTATATTTATAGTTAGAACCAGATGAAGAAGACTTGAAAAAGAATGAAAGAAGGGAAGAAATTCTTACTTAGTTAATCGGTTAATACTTTGTAATAACCTTAATTTAATATTTACTATTATTTTTATTTTTACCGTTTAAATTATTTTTTATCTCAACTCTTTCAAAATAAATCAGATTATCATACCTAATACAAGGTTTTAGTTAATTAAATTTCAATTTTTTGATTATCCCGATCAAATATTTGTTACTTTCTTTTTTATATCTTCTTATTTATTTTTATTCTGTCTTGATTGTGTTGGTTCTTTTTGATGATTTATTGCATTTTTAATATGAATCTCATATTTATATAATAAATATTAATTGTTTTATTCATTTATTCAAATCAATAAATACAATATTTAATTTACTACGAATATTTTATTGAAAGTAATATTTTATCTTTTTAAAGTGTAATTATTATCATCATTATAATACCAATATTTTTAAATATACTTAAAGTTATTAGATCAATATGACGGTTGATAATTTAATAATAACAGAATAAATAGTCTTTATTCTCTTTTTTAGTTCATATTAATCTTTATTTCAACAACACATTATGTCATGAAAGTCATAAAATAATTTACACTAACAATTTGATTGGGACGATTTATTATGGATATATTTATATTCAGTATCAACAAAATAATAATCAGATTCACTTTATTCATTTTTATAACATTTATAAACATCATAACATAATATCATTTAAAACACTCATAGTAAATTTAAAAGTAATTGGCATAATTACAATTATCATAGTGAGAATTGAATATTTAATCAATATTATGATGAGAGAAACAAAAAAGAAAATATATATGAATAAAGAAAAGACAAAAAACATAAACAAGAAGAGGTTGAAGAAATGAAGAAAATAAATGAAGAAAAATAAAGAATAGAGAAACATGAACAACAAAACAAAAAAAGAAAAAGATAAAAGAAAAAGAATCGAAAGAAGAAAATCCGATAAAACTAGAGAAAGTAAAGAACATGAGAAATAAAGTACTAAATAGAAGAAGAGAAGAAATATTAATGATATTAATTAAATATAATAAATAACAAAATGAAAATAAAGAAAATAAAAGTAAACAAAGAATATAATAGAAATTGATAAAAGATAAAAGGATGAAATAAAAAGAGAAATACGAACAAATAGAATATTGATTTATACTTCAAATCAATTCCACAATTTAATAGAATTAATGGCAAATCACATTAATGATAAATAAACATTAATAAATTGAAAAATAATAATAGAAATAAAAAGAAATAAACAAGATAAAGAGTATAAAAGAGAAGAATAAAAGAAATATTGAAGAACAAGATTATGAAATAATAAGATAATAACGAATATGAATAATCACAGCAATAAATGAAATACGAATTTAAAATGAAGAGATTTTATAAATCATATGATAAAAGAAATAATAAAAGTGAATGTAATGAAATTTATCAAATTATACAAAATAAGAATAATGTATATGCATTAGTAACATAATGAAAGAATAAATAGAATGAAATATATTAATAAATTAAAATTAAATGAAATAAATAACAAATTATCCAAACAGAACGGAGAATAAAATGAAATTAAACTACAATACAAATGAAAATGATAAAAACTAAGGAAGAATAGAAAATAAAGAAATAGTCAATGTATTGAAACAAGAAATAATCAGTAAAAGTGAATATTTCATAAAAGAAGATATATTTATATAAAAGATAAAATAAGCATAACAAATGATATGATAATTGTAAATGATAAAAAGATAAAATTAATATTTATTAGTACAATAGAAATGTATAAAATTAATTAACACGAAATATATTAAAATCAAATAAATTACATTATTATTCCAAAATTGAATATTCAATAGAGAAACAATAGGAATGATAAACAAAACATTATAAATTCAATTTTAAATAATGATAAAAGATAAAATGATTAATAATATGAAAGAATTGATGGAGTAATGTTGATATAAAAGAGGAGAATATAAAGATGGAGAAATAAATCACGAACATTAATATAAAGACATTGGATGAAAAGGCACGAAAATTAGCAAAGAAAAAATGCATCTAAATAATTTACAAAAAAGAAAAAAGATGCAAAATAATTTGCATCCATAGAATATTCCATTTATTATATTTTGCTCCTAAAATAAAAATAAAAAAAAAATAAAAAAATATGATAAATACAGAATATATAAATATTTATGTTTATATTTTATAATCATTTCTATTCATTTTGTATGAAATATTAATGAAATAGATGATTTGATGAATCATTTTTATTTTTATTCTTTTTATTCTTTTATTTATATGTTATTTATCTATCGTATTTTTATATTTTTTATTTCTCTGTTTATATTATGTATATCATTGTGTTATTCTTATTATCTATATATTATTATATTATTCTTATTTTATTATTTTTATGTTTATATTATTTAGATTTTCTTATTGTTATTCTTTTTCTATTTAAATGTATTTGTTTATTCATCTTTATCATTTTTTATATTATTATCATTTATATCTATTTTCATTTTATATTTATTCTGTTTTTATTTATATTAATTTTAATTTTATCTTTTATACTTTGATTTTATTATTATATCATTGATTATCATTTCTCCTTTTATTTATCATTTATTCTTATTATTCTTTTGTTTTTATATTCTATATCATATATTCATATCATTTTCATTTATATTTTATCACTTATTATATGTTATAATAACATAACACATATGATTGATTATATAATAAACATCATGATGAAGTTATACATATAAATAATAAATATAAAAATAGTAAAATATTTTTCATTAATAAAATAATATTAATTATTTTACATCATTAAATTAGACACTTTTTATTGAATATTTCTAATTTTTACATTAAAAATACACTTTTTATTTCTTCTTTTCATATTTTATTACATCTTTGTGATTTATTATTTTTATATTCTTCTTCTACTTTCTTTTTATTCTTTTATATATTTTTATTCTTTTTATATTATTTGTTTTTCATTGTTTTTCTATTTCTTTCTTCTATTATTTATCAATTTTATATTCATTTATTCTTTTTATTTCTTTTTTATTAATTCTTGTGTATTGTATATTTCTTTATTATTTCATTTGTGTATTATCAAAATATATGTTTTATTGATTTTATGTTGAACAAAATATTAAATAATTCAATATTTTCAATGTTAATTATTCATTCTTTATTCTGAAATGTTGTGTATATTTATTATATTAAATGAATATGATGAATGAATATCAATATTATTGTTTATTTGATTTTAAAAAATAATAAATGAATATGAAATAATAAATAAAATAAAATAATGAAGATAATGAAATGATAATGAAATAGAATAATCTAATATTGAACAAATCAAATAAAGAATATATTGAATATATCATTATTGTTACTTTATTATTTGTTATTTCAATTATTAAATATTAATAAATTATTATTCATGAATATTTAATTGATATTTTACAATTTCATTTTCATTTTATTTAATAAATGAAATGTAAATAATAAATGAATGAATAATAATTTAATATATGAAATAATAAAAAGAAAGATAAATAATAAAGAAATATGATGTATTTAATATATAATATAATTTATTATCAAATATAATAATAATATCAAATGATGATTTATTTTTATTTCAAAATATTTTGCATCAATAAAATATGTTGCTAAATATTTTGCATCATTAAATTTTGCACTTTTTTTATTTGTTTCAATAAATTTTGCATCCTTTGTTTTTTTCTTTCTTTTCTTCTTTTATCATCTCTTTTGTTTTATTACACTTTATCTTCTTTCTTTTTATCTTCTCTCCTTTCTACTTTTATTCTTTCTTCATCTTCATCTACTTTTTACTTTCTTTTTATTCTTTTATATCTTTCATTCTCTTCTGTTTCAATTATTTGCTTTTTTTTTCGTTGCCAAATAATACACAAACATTGAATATGAATGTTAATAACATTAATCATTTGATGACTGAAACAAATAAAAAATAAATTAATAAAACATAGAATATCATTTCTTTAATTAAATAAACAATTAAGAATTATCTTCTATAATTTACATCATTAAACAGATAATAAAATAAAATGTACATTCAATAATGATAAAATAATATAAGTTGTTGTTTTGTTTTTATTCAAGAAGGTATTACATTTAATGTGAAAAATAATTAAAAAAATAATGAACTAAGTATTAATTAGAATTAGTTTTAATTATTCTTTATTAATTCCAGAACGATCAAGTACTTGAGTTTTTATAGTATTTCCACAATATTTGTTTGAACGTGATGGAGTTGATATTTCATTACGTTTATCGTATTTTTTAATGACACTTTTGTTAATTTCTTTTACAATGTCAATCTTTAATTCTGTCTTTAATCTAATACTTGAGGTATTTACTATTCATTTGTTTCAATTTGTTTTCTATATTTCTTAATTTCTCTATTTTCTTTATTCTTTATTTCTTTATTATCATTTATTTTCTTCATTTATCTCCATTATTATTTTTATTAACAACATTACTCATATCATTTACAACATTGGTTGTATTATTCTTATCTATTACTTATATTTTATCTTTGTATTTTTCTTTTATTAAAGTTGTATAGTGTCTATTCCTGGTGCTTTCCAGTTACTTATTTTCATTATACTTAAATTTAATTCATTTAATGTTATTATGACATTATCATAATTGAAATATCTTTCATTCCATGAGGTGATTTGTTTTATTTTCCAATTATCTTTATTTAATTTCACCTGTGTTTCATATAACGATTTCCAATATTCTAAAGTAATATCGTTATTTGGATATATTTCATTTTTTGTTTCTTCCTTATTTTAATTTTCTTGTTAGAATCAAACATGATTTTATTTGTATTGATTCTGACTATTTCATTTTTATTAAATTTAATTCTTTCTTTGATCATTGTCATCATATATTTTAGGTATTTTATTCTTTCTAGTGCTTTAACTTTTATTCCTTCTTCATCATATTCTTTTAATTTCATGATGCACTTTATTCTGTACCATTTCCTTCCCTTGACCAAATCTTCTAGTCTATTGATTTTATTTATATTTCTTTTATTTCATCAAATTTATTTCTTATTATTTTGTTTTGGAGATAGAGGTGCATAATCATTGAAATCCTCTTCATATCATCTTGCAGATCCTGCATTCTGCTTCCTGACCATATCCATCTATTATTAATTTCCATTATTAATCGGTCAGCTTCGTTTCTTTGAAAGTAGTAATTAATGTTTGAACATTTTTCTATTTTCATTTCTTTCACTTTATTGATGAGAGTGTTAAGGTATTCTTCATCAATTTCTGTAGAGTTATTCTTTAATATGAAGTTTTTTATTATTGAATTACACTCTACTCTTCTATTATATCATTTACTTTCATTTTAATGTGCCTTTTAGTATTTTCTTTTATTTTATGTGATATTTTAATATATTTAATATATTCTTTTTCATTATTGACATTGATGTTTGTTGCTTTTATTATGCTTTCAATTTGTTCATTTCTTAATTTCTTATATAATTTCTTATTTAACCAATTAATTCAAAACAATACAACACTTCAATTAAATTAAATTTCTTTTCTTGTATTTCTTGTACTTTCTTTGTACTTTCTTTGTTATTTATTATTCTTGAAATTTTACATCTATCTTTCATTTCTTTAATTGGATTGTTTTTAACTTCTTCTTCATTTATTTTATTATCTTTTCTTCATTGTCTTTTGTTTTTTATTTAAACTCTTCTTTCGTCTTTTCAATTATCTTTTTTGATTGAATATACTTCTTGAAGAATATCATACCATTTTTTTCTTTGGTGTATCGTTTACCTTTATTATTATTGTTATGCCATTTATTGCTATTGACATTTCTTTTTTTTTTTATTGTATGACACTGAATTTCTATGTTTTGTTTGCTTTTTTTACAATACACATTGTTATTACACAATAATCATGACATTTAAAATTTGTTGTAATATTTTTCATTGGAAAAGTGTCTTAATTAAAAGAAAAAGTAATTAATTAAGTATTAATAGATTTTTCATCTATTCTTCCTAGCTCAGGGGAGACTAATCCCATCCCTGAGCTTATTAAAAAAGAGTAATCTCTTTGTTGAACCTATCATTTAGGTTTGTTTTGCAAAATGAGGAAAGCACTTCTTTCTTTTATTTCTTCTTATTAAGGTTTTTCAAACTTCTTCTGCTTATTTCTTCTTTTTAAGCCTTTGTTTGTTTTCTGCCTTAATTTTAAGGAATTTCATTTTTCTTATTTTATGAATGGGAGAAGGAATTATTTTATTACTACTGTATTACTTTGACTAATTTTCTTTTTAGTCTTGCTTTGACTAATCTTCTTTTAGTCATACCCACACCTCAGTAGATTCTTATATTACATCCATGTAATATTCTACTGTATTCTCTTGCTGCACCCTTTGCAGCTTCCCTAATACATTCCTAATTCAAAAGCACCGTCATAACCAGATAATAACTGGGAGAGTCGAAGAATGAATTTGTACTAGGGTTTGTGTGTGGTGTTTCAGACGTGCCACCTTCGATCTCGAAAAAGTGTCTTAATTAAAAAAAATAAAGAAATTAAATAAAAAATGGTATAAATTAAAATTATATGAATTACTTATTTTATCAAAAAAAAGTTTAAAGATAATTATATGATGTTTTTGACTTAAAAATTAAAAGAAATTTTCAAGGGTAAAGCACCAATATTAATATAGCTTTCTATTCCCACTGCACAAAGAATAAAATGTCTTTGCCGTTGTAAGGAAAGCAGAAATACTAATAATGAGATAGGGTATTTAAGATGAATATATAGTATAATGAAGAAATAAAAAAATAATAAAATTATTGAATTAAATAAAAAAAAAGTATTAAAAATATCAATTAATAGATATATCCATTATTGGATTTTATGATTATTGAGAAGTGATTATTTCAGTTTCTTCAATATGCTCTATTGATGTAATAGAGTTCATTTCTAGCATGCTCGCATTAGATTGTTCTTCTTCTAATGTGCTGATGGAATTGAATATGTAAAAAATTAAGTCTTTCATATTTTTGATAATTATTGTTCGTAGGATTTTGGTAAAGTCTAATTGTAATTTTAGTGTTTTTAATCTTCTTACTGACTCTTTGTGTATTAATCCATTTATTGATAATATTACAGGTATTATTTCTACATATATTAATTCTCTATTGTTTCTTAATTTCTCTTGTAAATCTTTGTATTTATTTATTTTGTGAATATAATTTAATTCTAAGTTATTATCTTGACATATAGCAACATCTATGATATATCCTTTCTTTTCTTTCATATTTTGATAATATATATCTAGTATTCTAACATGGAAAGAATTATCATTAACCAATAAATCTTTGTTGTAAGTTATGACCATTTTATCATTATTAATACATTTAGGAGGATTATTAAAGTCAATTGAATCAAATTCATTAAAATGTGTAATTAATATTTGTTTAAATATTTGCTTACAAACATAATCATGTTTTGATATTTGATTCTTTTTCATTACAGGACATCCTGACAATATATGAATAATAGATGCAATTGTGTTAGGGCAATGTTTACAATATTTTAAAGCATCATTTTGGAGTATTTTAGATTTAATATTTCCTGTCATAGTTACAAATTCTTGCATCTTTACTATTTGGAGGAATGCATTTCTTTTTATATTTAATGACCTCCAAGTGGTTATTGTTAATTTCTTATCATTGAAAGTGCCATTTTTACATCTTATATATTCACCACATTTCTTTTCTTTCCATTCATTTAGATATCTATCATTCAATTCATTATTTACAAATTCAAATACATTCTTTACATTGTGCTTTCTTTCATTTAATTCTATTATATTCATTAATTCATTAAAATTAATCTTCTTACCAAATACTTTCTTCATTCTTTTAATTATTCCATTTGGATTTTCTTTTATTGCTTCTATCATTTCTCCTATTTCTGTGCTTGATCTCCACTTATATTTTAAATATATTCTTAATAATTCTTTAGCACATTCATCTCTTGATGACATTAATCCTAATCCCATTTCATTTATTTTAACATATATTCTACTTTTTGGGATATTTCTACTGTATAATTGGAGGTGTATCAATGATTTTCTTATTTGTTTATCTATCTTCTCCAATTATCCTAGTTTCCATGGTACAATACTAAATCCATATCTTAATTTGGAGATTATATCACTATTAATCTTTCTTATTGTATTGAGGCTGCTATATTTCATAGTGTTTAATGATGATAGAATAGAAGATACATCATTTAATATTCTTGTACAGTATTTGTTGATATTTATTTTATCTCCTATTTCTATACAAAGATATTTATAAGGATTATCATTAGTTACTCTTGGTAATTCAGCTAATTCACCATTTATTTGACTATTAATATTATTCATTATCCCACTCTTTTCTACATTAATTTTTAATCCTATTGCATTAAATATTTCTTTAGTTAATTTGTTGGCTTTTTCCATTTCATCGAGGCTATTAGTCATTATCTTTAAATCATCCATATACAATATGTGATTTAACTTGACTTGTTTTTCTTCTCCATTCATTTTAATATTTAATTTGCTTATTTGTTTATCTAATTGTTTAGATAATATATCAATAGATAATACAAATAAAAGTGGAGATAGGCTGTCACCTTGTATTATTCATCTTTCTACATTAATTATACTCACACTTTCTTGATTGTAATTAAATTAAGATATGTATTATTTAATATATATAATATACTATTAATTACTACAAGTGGGATATTAAAATATATTAAGCATTGTTTAATCCATTGGTGGTTAATACTATCATATGCTTTAGAAATATCATAATATCTTTCTACCAACTTCCATTTAGCCTTTAATAATAATTGTTGGATTATAGTGTTATATAATAATCATTCTTTTGATGCATATGTGTATTTCTTACATCCAATTTGATTTAATGATAGTTGTTTTTCAATTTGATTTAGCATCAATTGGCTTTCTATTTTCATCTTTAATATTGATGTATACACTTTTAACAGACAATTTAAGCACGTTATTGGTTTGTAATTCTGTGGGTCTAATTTATCTCATTTCTTATATATTAATATTGTTCTTCCTTGAATAAAGTGAGGAGGTATTTCATTAGGATTATTTAACCATTCATTAAATAATTTTATTAAATATTTCATTGGTTATTCTAAATATTTAATCCAAAATCCTTGTATTTTATCAACTCCCAGTGCATTCCAGTTAGCAGTAAATTTAATATCACAATCTAGTTCATTGGGAGTGATTATTGACATTCTATTATTAATTCTATTTTCTATTAATATTTCATATAAATTAATATTCAGATAAAATCTATATTAGTGTTAGTTTCATAGATTCATTTCCAGAAATTAATAGATGAGATATTATCTGGATATTCATCTTCTTTAGATTTATTTAGATGTTGTCTTTTTTCCATATTTCATCATTTTATAATTCCATCTTATTCTTTTCCAATTATTCTTTCTTATTTCTATTTCTATTATTTTCATCTTTCGGAGGTATTTATAATAGTTTATTTGTTCAATTGTTTTTATTTTAATATGATATATATCATATTTCTTAATATGTAATATTCTTTTTAATTTCATATATTGTTTATTATTAAGTAAATCTCTTAATCTACATATTTTTGATTGTAATATTCTTTCTATACTTTTCTTTCTACTTCTTTATTGTTTATTTTTATTAATTATGTTAATAGTGGAAGCTACAGATTTAATATAATGGTAGTAATCATCTAATGTATTGATTATTATTTCATTTTTATTAATAATATTGATTATTTGATGTATTTTCTTCTTATTGTAATAATAGTTAATAAATTGTACATCTTCATGTTCTTTCTTTTCTTCTTCTTTAATTATTTTCATTACCTCCTCTTCTTCTATTTCTTCTTTCTTGTTCACTTTTGATATTATTTCTTTTAACTCATTATCTTTCCATTGGTGTTTTATTATTTCTTCATCAATTATTCTATTGATTTCTCTTTTAATTTCATTCTTTATTTTAAATGTCTTCTTTGTTATTTCTTTATATTCATTAATATCATTTACTTTAATTCCAAATTCATGTATTAATCTTTCTATTATTTCTTCTTTTAGTTGACATCTTAATTTTCTTTCAAATAATTTCAAAACAAAACATTTATAGAGTGTTAAAATTTCTTCTTTTCTATCTGTTTGCTTCCCCCGTTTTTTTTTGATTATCTAATTCAAATGTGGTGATATTCTTATGCTGAATATCAATTTCTTCAATGGATTTCTGCGTTAACTTTCTTTTTTTTTTTGGAAGATCATCTTCACTTGATGATATTTCATCAGCTACTACCACATTGGGGGAGAGGTCATTCACAATTTGTGTTTCAGATGAGTCTGTTATATTGTCATTTATCTCATCTTTCTTCTTTTCTTCCTGTGTATTTTCATTTTCTAATTTAGATACTTTATCTTTCATGAAGAGTAAATATTGTGTTAAATTGTTTACTTCAGACCTTTTCCTTTCAGATTCATCATGGAATTTGAATATTTTTATCACACTCGTTGTTTTTTGTGTTTATCTCATTCTCATGCTTCTTCTTTAATGCCATAATATCCTTAGTTAGTTTTTTAATAGTTTGGTCTTTTATTTGTATTTCCTTTTTCATTTCTTCTTTCTCTTTCATATCCTCTATTATTTTTTCCTCTATTTCTTCTACTCTTTTTTTCTTTTCATTGGTTTCTTCTTCCTTTTCTACCAGCCTCTTCTTCTCTCCTTTAGTAAACCTCTTCTTCTCATCAGTAAGCCTAGCTTCTCCTCTTCTACTAGCCTCTTTTTCTCTCGTAGAATCTTGGTCATCGTCTTCTTCATTTTCAATACTCATTACATAGTTATTGTATATTCTATTGTCTTTAATCTCAATTGGGTTGTACTGATTATTGTCTTCTTCCATAGTCATACTAATAATTTCTTCTTCCATTCTGATTGTTTTGTTTTTTCTCGTGCAAGAAAATACCATCTTCTCCATATTGTTGATGATGTATATTCTTTAATCTTGGTATTTTTAATTTCTTCTATTTCTTGTGGTGTAAGTATTTTAATTTCTTCTTCAAAGAGTCTTTTCCAATATTCTTGGTTTTGTATTTTAATCATTTCTTTTCTTTGATTTCTTATTTTGATAATGTTTGTACCTTCTTTGTGTGGTACTATGATATTTATTTCTATTATGATAATATTGTTTAT
>NW_001914944.1:31607-57228 GCF_000208925.1 Entamoeba histolytica HM-1:IMSS | reverse complement strand
AAAAAAAATGACTTAAAAAAAAAAAAAAAAAAAAAACGCTTTCAAAACACTTAAAAAAAAAACAAATAAACTACTATAAATACCTCAGAAAGATGAAAAGAATAGAAATAGAAGCAAGAAAGAATAATTGGAAAAGAATAAGATGGAATTATAAAATGAGGGGGTATGGAAAGTGCAACATCTAAATAAATCTAAATAAGATGAATATCCAGATAATATCTCCACTATTAATTTCTGGAAATGAATCTATGAAACTAACACTAATATAGATTTCCTGAGTATTAATTTATATGAAATATTAATTGAAAGCAGAATTAATAATAGAATATCAATAATCACTCCCAATGAACTAGACTGTGATATTAAATTTATTGCTAACTGGAAGGCGCCGGGAGTTGATAAAATACAATGATTTTGGATTAAATAATTAGAACAACCAATGAAATATTTATTAAAATTATTTAATGAATGGTTGAATAATCCTAATGAAATACCTCCTCATTTTATTCAAGGAAGGACAATATTAATATATAAAAATGAGATAAATTAGACCCACAGAATTACAGACAAATAACTTGTTTAACTTGTCTGTTAAAAGTATATACATCAATATTAAAGATGAAAATAGAAAATCAATTGATGCTAAATCCAATTGAAAAACAACTATCATTAAATCAAATTGGATGTAAGAAATATACATACGCATCAAAAGAAGGATTATTATACAACATTATAATCCAACAATTATTATTAAAGAATAAATGGAAGTTGGTAGAAACATATTATGACATATCCAAAGCATATGATAGTATTAATCATCAATGGATTAAACAATGCTTGATTTATTTTAATATCCCACTAGCAGTAATTAATAGTATATTATATATATTAAATAATACATATCTTAATTTATATTATAATCAAGAAAGTGTGGGTATAATTAATGTAGAAAGATGAATAATACAAGGTGACAGCCTATCTCCACTTTTATTTGTATTATCTATTGACATATTATCTAAACAATTAGATAAACAAATTAACAAACTAAATATTAAAATGAATGGAGAAGAAAAACAAGTCCAGTTAAACCACATATTATATATGAACGATTTAAAGATAATGAATAATAGCCTCGATGAAATGGAAAAAGCACACAAATTAACTAAAGAAATATTTAATGCAATAGGATTAAAAATTAATGTAGAAAAGAGTGGGATAATGAATAATATTAATAGTCAAATAAATGGAGAATTAGCTGAATTACCAAGAATAACTAATGATAACCCTTATAAATATCTTGGTATTGAAATATGAGATAAAATAAATATTAATAAATATTGTACAAGAATATCAAATGATGTGTCTTCTATTTTATCATCATTAAACACTATGAAATACAGCAGCCTCATTACAATAAGAAGATTAATAGTGATATAATCTCCAAATTAAGATATGGATTTTGTATTGTCACATGGAAACTAGGAGAATTGGAGAAGATAGATAAACAGATAAGAAAAGCATTAATACAACTCCAATTATACAGTAGAAATATCCCAAAAAGTATACTATATGTTAAAATAAATGAATTTGGATTAGGATTAATGTCAGCAAGAGATGAATGCGCTAAAGAATTATTAAGAATATATTTAAAATATAAGTGGAGATCAAGCACAGAAATAGGAGAAATGATAGAAACAATAAAAGAAAATCCAAATTGAATAATTAAAAGAATGAAGAAAGTATTTTGTAAGAAGATTAATTTTAATGAATTAATGAACGTAATAGAATTAAATGAAAGAAAGCACAATGTAAAGGAAGTATTTGAATGGGTAAATAATGAATTAAATGAAAGATATTTAAATGAATGGAAAGAAAAGAAATGTGGAGAATATATAAGATGTGCAAATGGCACTTTCAATGATAAGAAATTAACAGTAGCCACTTGGAGGTCATTAAATATAAAAATAAATGCATTCCTCCAAATAGTAAAGATGCAAGAAGGAGTAACTATGACAGGAAATATTAAATCTAAAATACTCAAAAATGATGCTTTAAAATATTGTAAACATTGTCATAACACTATAGCATCTATTAATCATATATTGTTAGGATGTCCTGTAATGAAAAAGAACCAAATATTAAAACATGATTATGTTTGTAAACAAATATATAAACATATATTAATTACACACTTTACTGAATTTGATTCATTTGATTTTAATAATCCTCCTAAATGTATTAATAATGATAAAATGGTCATAATTTACAATAAAGATTTATTGGTTAATGAAAATTCTTTCCATGCTAGAATATAAGATATATATTATCAAAATATTACAGAAAAGAAATGATATATTATAGATGTTGCTATATGTCAGGATAATAATTTAGAATTAAATTATATTCATAAAATAAATAAATACAAAGATTTACAAGAGAAATTAAGAAATAATAGAGAAATAATATATGTAGAAATAATACCTGTAATATTATCAATAAATGGATTAATACATAAAGAGTCTATAAGAAGATTAAAATCACTAAAATTACAATTATACTTTTCCACAATCATACAAACAATAATTATCAAAAATATGAAAGACTTAATGTTTTACACAGGAAATTCTGGCAGCACATTAGAAGAAGAACAATCTAATGCGAGTATGTTAGAAATTAACTCTATTACAACAATAGAGCATATTGAAGAAACTGAAATAATCACTTCTCAATATGAAGAAAATCCAATTATGGATATATCTATTAATTGATATTCTTTAATTTCTTCTTTATTTAGTTCATTTATTTTCTTTTTTTATTTTCGTTTTTTTATTTTTTTCTTTTTCTCTTTTCTCTCTTTATCCTTTATAGATTCGAAGATGGCACGTCACAGACACCACATACAACAATAAAATATTTACATACTTCAAATATCTCAGTTATTGCCTAGTCATGACATGCATTTGGTGTGATAATTTATATTCAAAACTAACTTGTTATTATTTATTAATATTTATTATAAAAGATTATTATTCATTGAGGTGTATTGTTATTCATTATTATTTATAAGGATTATTATTTAATAAGGAGGTATTATGTATTAAGAATTATCATTTATTAAAGAAGATGCATATATTATTGTTACTGTTGGATGTACGTTTGAATATAAGGATATTATCAAGGGATGGTATTTCTTTAAAGGGTGTCGAAGGTAAAAGGAGATGAGCTATAACAGTATGTTATGGATATACTCTCCTTAAAACAACAATATAAAGAATGAGAAATATTATATTACTCATTAAAATCAAAATAAAAGTCATACAGCAACTTAAATGAAGAATTATTTAATTCGAGCATGCTTGCAAAAACAATATTTCAATAGAAATAAAGCATTTTGAAGAAACTAATTCGCTCACTTCTCAACATGATGAAAAACCTAAAAAATAAGGTTAATCATAACTGACTTATTTTATTTTCTCTCTTTATCCTTTATTCTTCTCTTATCTTTTTATCTTATTTCTTTTCTTATTTTGTCTCTTCTTCTATCTCTTTTACTTCTTATTATTATTAATTGTTTGATTTTTCTTTATATTTTTATCATCTTATATTTATTTCTCTTTTTGGTATTTCTTATTCTTCTACTTATTTATTCTTATTCATTTTTAATTAAAACTATTCTTTTCTTCTTTTGTTATTTCTTGGTTTAACTTTCTTAATTTGTGTTGATATTCTTTTTATTCTTTTCTATCTTTTTTTCTCTTTTACTATTATTATTTCTTCTCTTTTTATTCTTTTATATTCTCATTCCTTCGTTTATTATTTCATTTGTAGTATTATCACATTTATGTGTGTTGTATTACTCTTTATTGATTTGCTTTGTATCATTAGGATGTGTGTTTATTCTAATTGTTTGTAATTATTTATGTTATATTATGATGTTTTGTTATATTATGATGTTTTCTTCTTGATTTTATAATTCTAAATCTCTTCTTCAATTAATACGTTTATTTATTTCTGTTTATTTATTTCTTGTTTGTATATTTATTTCTATTTGTTAAATAGAAGTTAATTTATGTGAAATATCATATAATTCATAATACAAATTTATGAGTAAACTCTCTTTTTTATTATTTGTTTATGATTTTCTATTTTGATACAATTTGTATTATTCATTATTATAAAGAATGTATATTAATCATTCTAATATAATAATTGGTATGTATTATTAAAGAAATGATGAAATATATAATGGATATTATTCAACAAAATATTTTACGTTAATATTGTTACGAATTATAGAAAAGTATACAAACTATTATAATGCTAATGAAATACACTCTTTCTTAAAATATTTGTTTTCTTTTATGTTTAATATAATATTTTGATTTTCATCATATTGAGAAATAAGAAAATCAATTTCTTCATTTTGTTTTATTTCTTTTAAATTATTGTTTTTCAATTACTATCAAATTATTTGTTTCTTTTTTTAACTCATTATTTCATTTTGAATTTAATGATTATTAAATTAGGCAATGAAGATAAAGATATAAAAGAATATAAATATATAAAAGAATAAAAAGAAAGTAGAAGAAGAAAGAAGATAAAGAGTAATAAAATAGAATAGATAATAAAAGATGAATGAAGAAATAAAAAGTGTATTTTTTATTGTAAAAATTAGAAATATGAAATAAAAGTGTCTAATTTAATGATGTAAAATAATTGGTATTATTTTATTATTGAAAATTATTTTATTATTTTTATGTTTATTATTTATATGTATATTTAAACATGATGTTTAATATATATTCAATCATATGTGTTATGTTATTATATAAAATGTAATATGTAATATAAATGAAAATGATATGAATATATAA
The DNA here is from genome assembly GCF_000208925.1 of Entamoeba histolytica HM-1:IMSS. Taxonomy (NCBI): domain Eukaryota; phylum Evosea; order Mastigamoebida; family Endamoebidae; genus Entamoeba; species Entamoeba histolytica. The sequence goes on along the minus strand of NW_001914944.1, from coordinate 52,354 downwards.
CATAGATAGAATATAAAACAAAAGAATAATAAGAATAAATGATAAATAAAAGGAGAAATGATAATAAATGATATAATAAGAAAATAAAAAGTATAAAATATAAAATTAATATTAATATAAAACAAAAGAGAAATAATATAAAATGAAAGTAGATATAAATGATAATAATATAAAAATGATAAGGATGAATAAACAAATAATAAAATACATTTAAATAGAAAAGAATAACAATAAGAAAATCTAAATAATATAAACATAAAAAACATAAAATAAGAAGAATATAATAATATATAGATAATAAGAAGAATACAATGATATAAATAATATAAACAGAGAAATAAATATAAAAATACGATAGATAAATAACATATAAATAAAAGAATAAAAATAATAAAAATAAATATGAATAATCAAATCATCTATTTCATTAATATTTCATATAAAATGAATACAAATGATTATAAAATATAAACATAAATATTTATATATTCTGTATTTATCATATTTTTTATTTTTTTATTTTTTTTAGGAGCAAAATATAATAAGTTGAATATTCTATGGATGCAAATTTTTTTGCATCTTTTTTCTTTTTTGCAAATTATTTAGATGCATTTTTTCTTTGCTTATTTTCGTACTCTTAACACATTATTTCAAATCATGTTCTGAACATATTATTTTACACATTTCTTTTCAGTCATGATTATTCAAGTGTTTTTAGAGTATTTTTATTTCATTACGTATTTCAATATACAATAAAAACACAAACAAATGAAATATTTCATCTTTTGATGATTGTTTCAGATGATGTCCTTCTTTATGATGTATTTATTTGTGAAACAATCAATTAACATAATGAATTATCAACAAAATAATAAGAGAATATTTTGAATTGTGACTTTGTCTCACACATTCATCAAACATCATTTTCATTGTTGATTCATCACATTGAAAGACAATTTCAAATTTAGTTCTTTTACAATTACTTTTAAGATATTTCATTTCGATTTCTATGTTATTCATTGATGATTGAGATACAATTAATCAAATAATGTACGAAAAAATAACATAGCCTAAAGACATAAAGCATAAATATAAAAGACATAATAGAAAGAAGAAATAGAAAGTTTATAAGAATGAAGAAAATAAAGAAATACTAAGAAATACTAAGAATATTGAGAAAAAAGAATAAAGTCAAAGAAAAAAAAAACAAATAATTTGATTTATAGTTATAAATAAAATAATTAGAAGAAATATTATGAAATGGTAATAAAGAAAACTAATAATAAAGAATAAAAATGATATCCACTATACAAACATAATGAAAGATATATCAATCAAAAGCAGAGTTAATTAAATGGTGAACTTTTGAAAATGACATTATTAGTGATAATAAAACAATGTATTTAACAACAAGATGGTTGATTTGATTTATTCTATTCATTCAAACATATTGAGTGAATTTGATTGAAAACAAAATAGTTTGGTATTGTCAATTGTGAATAATGAATATTAATTATCAATTTTATTCCTTAATTAAAAAAAAATATTTTTAAAACCAGTTAATTAAAACTTTCATTTCTTTTGGTTATTTGGTTTTGCTGATAACCAACTTCTCCCTGTTTTAACTCTTGTTGTTTTTTCTTCTTCTTTCATTCTTCTTTTAACTTCTGCATTAATTTCTTCCTTACTCTTTTTTGTTGTTGAATTTTTCATAATATCTTCTATCATTTCATTCGTTTTTTTAAGTTCTTTATATCCTTCAACTCTTGCTTCATATCCTTGTTTCTTTTCTTCATTTTCTGTTTTAATCAACATGTCTAAGTATTCATTTGAACTGGTCACTTTCTTATTTAATGCAATTTCAGATAATGTATTAACACAATCGATAATTTCTTGTTGTTGGTCATAACATTCACTTTGAATTTTATAATAATCTTCTTCTAACCTTATTAACATACTTTCTGCACTAGCCATACCTTCTTTACCTTCACTATATCTTTTATACACATCTTCCAATTTTTGTTCTTTTGTCTCTATTACATATTCATATTTACATGATTCATTTACATGTTCTGTATGATGACAACCACATACTCTACAATGTTTGTTTTCAATGCATGTACAAAATCTGTTTGTAAATGCTGAAATAAAAAATGGAACATGACATGGATAATGGCATGTTTTATGACATTTATTACAATTCGTTGCATATTCTCCTGGTTTTAAGTCAACCTTTTTTTGTACTTCTACTTGTGTAGTTAAAGTAAAGTTTTCATTATTTTTAACTTTTTCTCGATTTTCATTCAGCTGTTCATATATCTGTTTTATCTCATTCATTTTTGCCAATTGACTATTTAATGTTGTTTTTAAGTCTTCAATTCGTGCCTTAATACACTCTCTTCTCTTCAACACTTCTCTTGATTTCTCTAATGATTTTCTTGGTAGTTTTAATAATTTTGTTATAAAATCATCAAAATTCTTCATACCTAATTCCCAAAACATTTGTGTAAATTTATCTTCTGTATTATCATCATAAATAGCTGAATTATTGAATTTTAAATACCATGGTGAGTCTATTTCTGGAATAATTGTACTGAAATCACATTCTTTTGATTGTAATGCATTTATGACTTGTGGTGTTTTACCATCACAAAATGTAAGCATTGCAATAAAATTCTTTTTAACATCTTTCCCAAATAAGTTGATAATATTCCCAAATATATACTGTTGACTTAGAGTTAATCTTGCATTACTTGATTGTGCAACAAAACAAATAGCATTTAAATCTAATACTTTATTTTCAAATGCTTCTTTTATTTGTTTAGTAATTTCCCTATCATAAGCAATTCCTCTTGTATCTCCAAATCCTGGTGTATCTATTATTTTGATTGGTGGTGTTCTTTTTGTTCTTTTAATATTATAAATTGTTACTTGACTTGTTTGACTTTTAGATTGATCTTTACGTTGTTCTAAATTATCTTCATTTATAATTATATATCTAAAGTCATCTGTTATTTTTATTCCATATAATGCATTTACAAAACTATTCAATAATGTAGTTTTGCCACTTCCTGTTTGACCAACAACTAGAATACCAATTGCATCATTCTCATCTTTTTGATTAAATGGCTGATTTGGATATAAATATATTTTTAATTTTCCATTTTCATGATTTTCCAATCTTATACTTCCTTCAATTGGAACATTTGGTTCAGACACATCTGTATTACTTGTTGAAGTTTCAGAATCGTTACTTTTATTTGGGAAGCATTGATTACAATTATTACTTAATGGAGTGCACTGTGTTGTTGTTTTACTGGGTGAAACATTAGTTAATGTATTATTTATTATGTCTTCTGTCAATGTTGTTATATTGATTTTATTATCATGCAAAATAGATGTTAATTGTAAAGATTGTTCATCATCACTTGATATTTTAAATCCATCTTGATCTTCAAAATCAAACCTTTTCGGAATTTGTTGTAGTCTTTCAATTTCTTTTCTAACATCTGAAAGAGAAATATTCTTGTTGAATTGCTTTTTAAGCATAGGTTTTCCATTCAAACATATTCCAATTGTTATATCATTGATTTCTGGTGTATTTTCTTTCTCATCTTTAAGACTAACTTCAATATTATTAGGAGAGGTATCAGTAACTTCTGTTTTTATATTGATTTTATTATCGTGCAAAATAGATGTTAGTTTTAATGATTGTTCATCATTAATTGATATTTTAAATCCATCTTGATCTTCAAAAGAAAAGTCTTTTGGAATTTCTTTTTCATTTTCAATTTCTTTTCTAAGATCTGAAAGAGAAATATTCTTGTTGAATTGCTTTTTTATCTTTGGTTTTCCATTCAAACATATTCCAATTGTTATATCATTGATTTCTGGTATATTTTCTTTTTCTTCTTTAAGAATAATTTCATCATTATTTATTATGTCTTCTACTATAAATTCTTCTTCAGTATTTCTTTCAATTTTATCATTGTCAAGTGTATAGAAATATGCTGAATCTGGAATGTTTTGAACTATTTTTCTAACATCACTTAATGGTGTTTTAATATCTATTTCAATAGTAGTAATTATCTTATCATTTATCTTTATTCTTATTTCTTTTTTATCTTCTATTCCTTTAATATTTATTACTCTTTTTTCATCAATTACATCTCCTACAGTAAAACACTCTTCATCATTCTTATCAATTATATCTCCTTCTTTTGTTAAAAAGTGTTGAGAGTCAGACATCTTTTCTTTTATTTTCTCTCTTGCTGTTTTCAATTTGTCTTGTGAATTTAGTGGTTTAGTTGCAACGCATTGTCCATTTAAAATAAATCTAACTACTACTCTTGACATTTAATGATTAACAAGTTTGTTTTCTTGTTTAAATACATACCATTCGTCAAAATAGGTTATTTGTTTAAAAGTAGTACTTCTTTTCTGATTGGTTATTTCTCATAAACATCATTTGTTTCGATACTAAACACCGTTTTTAATATTTCACTTCGTTTTATTTATTTTTATTTCGGTATATTTTTTATCGTCAATTGCATATTCATGAAATAAAGTTACAATAAAATTTTCTTCATTGTAAAAATACATTGATAATTGCTTCTTAATCATTCCTTTTTGTCTATTTTTTGTTGACTTGAATTTCTTTAAATTAAAAATAGATAAAATCAATTGACTTATTTCATTCTATTTTCTCTTTCGGTTATTCTTTTATTTTTATTGTTAATACTCTTTCTTTATTTCATCATTTCAAACATCATTGTGCTGAAATTATGATAACATTGAAGGGGTAATGATTATGATATATAAATATGTTATCATTTTTATTTCAATTTCTTTTATTTTTCTTTTTCCAATTCTTTTCTTTCGACTAAAAAATGAAAGTCATGAAATGTCACAAAGATGTTAATAATAACAAAAGAAAATTTCATATCAACAAATAAATATAAACGATAGAAGAGTGTGTAAAATATGAAATATTTGTATTGACAGAGATACAATAATCATCATACTAAACATTATATGAATCATTTCATTCATTTTTATCATCATATATATTTTAATAATAACAATGGAAATAAGTGGATTAAGTATTGTTTAAACGAAAGAAAATTTGAAGGTATGTGGGAAGTGTATATTGAATATTCAACGATAAGAAATTAACAACATCAATAATCACAACTTGATTCTATCACATTCACTTTTTATTATTTTTTTCTTTCAATTTCTCTTTTTGTTTTATCTTTTATTTTATTGTGAATGTATAAAATACATTGAATATCAGTGTTTTCTTTTGTTTAATAAGTTTATTCAACTCTTTTTGTTTTTATCTTTTAAAATATTCTTCTTTTGATAACTATTCATATAATATACACACACATTTCAAAAGTATTTTAATTGAAGTGTATCAGATATAACTTTAACAAATTGTTGACGGTTACCAGAAATTCTTTTTTCGTTAAAACTATTGTTAGTATAACTTATTTTAATCTTAGACCTTTGTACAATTATCACTATCTTTAATTTTTATTATCATTTAATTACATTCTTCGTGAAAATGATTATCAGCAACATACACAAATCATTTAACTTCTTTATGTTTGAATTTGATTTATCACTTATTTTTAATTATTCTTTTCAATATTAAAATTGCTTAATGAACTTTAAATCATATGTATAAACAAATTTTAATTTAAATAACAATTATCATACATTTATTCTTATTTAAATAAATATTATATTGTTTCTATTTGATTTTCTTCTTTGTTTATTTCTTCATTCACAAAATACAACGAATTTCAATTGGAAAATAGAATTAATTATTTCAATCATTTTTTTATTTGAGTATATATCATATAAATTAATAAATACTTCTTTATATCTTGATATATCTGTTTTATATTTTTTCTTTTTATGTTTATTCTTTTCTACTTTTTAGTTATGAAATATTGCCATTTTATTATTTCTTTAATGTTATTTTTATTTGTCTTTCTTTGTATGAAAAGAATCATGAAAAATGATGATATTTAAAATGAATAATATTAATTGAATGAGAATAATATGTTATTCATTTAATTTATCAATGTGTTAATCATTTCTTTATTTCTTTTTATATTTTCAATTTTAAACGATTAATAAAACAAAATTCATTTCTATTTCTTATTATATTATTTATTTGATTATGTTATTCTTTTTTCATTTATATTCATTTTGTATATTTATTTTATTATTTTGTTTATATTCTTATAATTTCTCTTTATTCTTTTCTTCTTAATTTTTATTATATCTTTATTTTCTTTTCTTATTTTATTCTTTATTTCTTATTTTAAAATTCAATTATTTTAGGTTAATTTCCTTCACTTAAACAATGACACAGTCATCTTTATAATATATCTTTCTTAATACCTCATTCTTTTTCAACTCATTCGGACATCCATCAAAACAATTATCTCCTATTTCAATAACACTTGTGGATATATTAATTGATGTTAATGATTTACATTCATTAAAACACCACCCTCCTATTTCAATTACACTTGTTGGTATAGTAATTGTTCTTAATGACTTACATTCTGAAAAACACCAATCTCCTATTTCAATTACACTTGATGGAATATTAATTGATGTTAATGACGAACATCCATCAAAACAACTATTTCCCAGTTCATTAACATTTGTTGGTATATTAATCGTTCTTAGTCTTGTACATCCATAAAAACAACTATTTCCTATTTTACTAACGCTTGTTGGTATATTAATTGACGTTAATAATGAACAAGAACTAAAACAACTATCTCCTAGTTCACTAACACTTGTTGGTATATTAATAGTTGTTAATGATTCACATTCTTCAAAACAATCATTTCCTAATTCACTAACACTTGTTGGTATAGTAATTGATTTTAATGATTCACATTCTTCAAAACAACCATTTCCTAATTTAGTGATTGTTGATGGAATAATAAATTCATTAATATCTTTCTTTTCAATCTTCTTTCCATTTATTGTTTTTAAATTCTTTGGTATTTCAATACTAATTAACACTGGTTCATTCATAAATATTCTTTCTTCACTTATATATTTTACATCTTCTATACTAATTGTTGTTAATGATGAGCATCCATAAAAACAAGAACTTCCTATTTTACTAACACTTGTGAATATAGTAATCGTTTTTAATCTTGTACATCCAGAAAAACAATTATTTCCTAATTTACTTACACTTGTTGGTATGTCAATTGATTGTAATGATGAACACTCTCTAAAACAATTATTTCCTAATTTACTTATACTTGTTGGTATAGTAATTGAGTCTAATGATGAACATTCTGAAAAACATCCATCTCCTAATTTACTTACACTTGTTGGTATGTCAATTGATTGTAATGTTTTACATCCATCAAAGCAATTGTCTCCTATTTTACTTGTACTTGTTGGTATATTAATTGTTTTTAATGATGAACATTCATTAAAACATCCATATCCTATTTCAATTACACTTGTAGATATAGAAATTATTCTTAATGATGAACATTCTGAAAAACAACCATCCCCTATTTTACTTACACTTGTTGGTATCGTAATTGATGTTAATATTTTACATTCATCAAAACAATTATCTCCTATTTCAACTACACTTGTTGGTATAGCAATTGTTCTTAATGACTTACATTCATTAAAACATCTCCTTTCTATTTCAATTACACTTGTTGGTATATTAATTGTTGTTAATGATGAACACTCCGAAAAACATCCATATCCTAATTTACTTATACTTGATGGAATAGTAATTGATTTTAATAATGTACATCTACTAAAACATTCATCTCCTATTTCACTAACACTTGTTGGTATATTAATTGTTGTTAATGATGTACATTCCGAAAAACAAGAGTCTCCTATTGATTCAATATTTGATGGTATATTAATTTGCCTAAGATTATTACATCCAGAAAAACATTCATCAGCTATTCCACAAAACTTTTCTGGTATTTTCATTCCATATTTTTTTCTATCTTTAATTCCAAACATGTTTTGTTATTTTATAGCTTTTTCATCTTCTTTAAATACTGTTGAATGAAGAATTACTATTATTTCTATTTTATTCCAGTGATGTTTTTCACTGTTTTGTTTTTATTTTATCATTTCATAATCATAAAAATAGCATTATCGGTGTTAATGTAATGTTATTTCTATTTATTTTTATCGAATTTCGTGGTTTATCAGTTTTATTTCTTTATTTCTTTTCTTTCATTTTCAATTTCGTTAACATGATTGTGTCGTTATTTTTATCATACTGTATTAACACAAATGTTGTTTCAATTTATATATTTTCTTCTCATAATTTATTTTATTTCCTTTTCTTTTTCTTTTTTATTTATTACCCCCTATTTATTTTCTATTTGTTGTTTTATTTCATTTTATTCATTTTGTATATCTATCTTTTCTTCTTTATTTTATTATTTGATGTTGACTATTTAGACTTATTTATTTATTCATACTTATTATTTCATTATGTTATTCATTTGATTATTTCCATCATTGATTCTATTGTTATTTCATTATTCTTTTTTTTTTATTTTCTTTTCTATCTTCATTTCTTGTGTTAAATTTTATTTATTTTTATTTCTCTTTTATTTCTTTGTTCATTATATTTCTAATTATTCTCTTTTATTCTTCTTTTTTATTATTTCTTTTAAATGTTATTGTAAATTTAATTTGAATTTTTTCATAATTTTATTATGTTCTATTTCATTATTTTATATAAAATACTTGAATTTATTTCTTATTTGTTAAAATATGATTTCATCAATTTTACCAAGTGACATTTTAGAAACAATTATTAAAATAAAATTACAATTTCAAATTATTCACTTTATTTCTTCTTCATTATCTTTAAACTTGAAAAAAATAATTTTAAAATAAAATGATAATAATTAATTTAACATCATCTATTTCTCAATATCACCTTCAAATGAATTAATTGATTGTTTCATTATTCATATCTAACAATTTATGAATGTCATCATCACTTCATTAATTTATATCATTTACCTATAATACCATTTATTTCTTTTCTTTCTTATTTTTATTATTCACCTTTTTAATGTTATTGTGTAAATTTTCTTTTATTTTCTTTACATTCATGTATCAAATGAATATATTTCTTTTATACATTATAAATAATTTAAATGCAATATATCATCATTCTTATTCATGTATTTCATTTTATTCTTTTTAATTCATTAACTATTTTAGTATTATTTTCATCTGCATTTCATTTTGTCATTGACTTTGCACTGATTTATATTATTAATACTTATTTTATATATATTAAAATACGTTTAACATCCTATTTATATAAATTATATTTCAAACCATTTTAAACGTCAATAAAATTATTTCAATATATATTCTTATCTTTATTTCTTTTTTTGTTTTATTTAAATGAACGTAAATAAACAAGAAATTGAATAAATAATAAAACAAAATAATAAATAAGAGTTGTATGATTATAATTCAAAATAACATTCAAATGATTTTATTAATTTCAATATCTTTAATAAATACATTTCATTAATTAATTGCTTTTATATTATTTTAATCACATTATAAATGAATAGAGTATTTTATTATTCAATATTCTATCATATTTCATATTTTACAAATAACAAAACAATGATTTATGAATAAGAAACAAGATGTTTAAAATAAAAGACAAAGAAAAAAATAATAGAAACGAAGAATAAAAACAAGAGTTAAAGAATAAAAGATTGAAACAATAGAATTAAAGAATATCTCAAATATCAATTATGACAATGAATAAAACAAATAAACTTAATAAAAATACTCTAAAATAATTATTGAAAGTATATTGATAATTTAGTTTAGATATTTCATTGACTTAGTTTCTTCTTTTATTATTTGATAAATAATTACAAATACTTAAAAATCAATCAATTCATTTTGTTGAAACAAATGATTTAGCAATGTCTCTAACATGTTCTTGTCTACTTTCATCTCCATATTTTCTTTCAAATTCTAAGTATTTAGTTAAGAATGTTTTCATTGTCTTTGTACTTAGTTTTTGTTTAACTATTCGTTCAAATATTCTTCTTATTACTCCTACATCTCCTACTTCTTTCTCCATATCAATATAAATATTCCAAACATCATGTCGTTTTGGATTGTTTGTTAAAATATCTTCAAACATTGACCTTCCTTTATCAACTGATCCATATTTATATTCTAATCGGGCAATATGAATTTCTAAACTTATCATTTTCTTTTTATCTAATGTTGTTTTTGCTTTGCTTAATGTGTTTTTGATTTCTTCTTCTCTGTTGTTTCTCATTAGGAAATTACAGTATTTCTTATATACTTTACAACTGCCTTTAACTTTCTTAAATAATGTTCTGAAGATTTTCTCTTCTTCTTCTACCTCTTTCTTTTCTTTGTAAATGTGAATCATATGAAGCATGATTTTCTTCCTATCACATACCTCTAATGCCTCATTATATACTTTCTTTAAACTCTTTTCATCTCCATGATTAGCTTCTAATTGCATTAATGCTTTCCAAATATTTAATTTCTCTTCTAATTTTCTAAAATTGATACTTTCTATTCCTGTCTTTCCTACTTTTCTTGCTTCATCTATTTCTTTTCTTTGAATGAAACATTGCATTAATTTAATCCATTCTATTGAATTATCTGGGTCTTTTTCAACTCCTTTTTGACATTCATCTAAATCTAATACAATTTCTTCACTTTCCTCTTCTTCCATATTTTCTTCTTCTTTATCTTCTTCTTCTTTATCTTCTTCCATACTTCCTTCTTCTTTATTATTATCTTTACCTTCTTCTATTTCTTCTTCCTCTTCCATAGTAGTATTTTCATGTTTTTCTTCTTCTTTAGTAGGATCATCCCATTCTATGTTAGCCTCATCTTCTACTCCTTCTTTAAATTCTTCATCTTTCATTTCTTCTTTAATTGCAATATCTTTTTCTTCATTTCTTCTTTTTTGTTCTTTTCTTTTTAATGCTAATTTCCATGGATCAATAGCTATTGTTTCTTCTTCATCTTTCATTTCTACTTCTCCTACATCTTCTGGTTTGATACTAAAATTAACTCGATGTTTCTTCTTGTCAATATGAACTACTTTTGCCATTATGACATCTTTAATTTTAAATCTCTTTTCCATTTCTTTCTTTGTTAATTTTTTATCTTCTATTTTACTACAATGACATAATCCTCGAATATTAGAATTAAAGAATCTTAAAAACAATCCTTCACTTGTAATATTTACTATAACACATTTAGTTACTATATTTTCTTTGATATCTTTAAAGTATTTAATTATTCCTGGATAAATAACACTTTGTTTTAATGTTCCTTCTAATCCTTCTTTATCAATGATACTTACTTTTACTAATCGTTGAATACAAAAGATTCTTGAAAAATCTTTCCCATGATAACTTGTATTATCTAATAATTCTCCTGGTGCTACATGAATAGTTACATCTCTTGATACCATTACATCAACTCCTTCTTCTTCACTACTTTTTATAATATATCCTGTTAAAATTTCTCCTTCTTTAATAGTATCTTTTGTTACAATACGTGTTTGAACTCCTCCTATTAATGGTGGGAATATTTCATCATAAGCTTCTTTTAAATATTCTTTTCTCATTGAACATAAAATTTCGGGTTTATTTGAAAGTACATACATATTAATATATTTTCCATTTTGTAAATAATCTCTTGGAAATGGATTAAAAACATTACTTATATCACAATAATGAATATATCCTATTCTATTTCCTTTAATTAATACTTTAATTTTTAATTCTTTTGTATTATTACCAATAACTTCTCCAACAATAATTTCTCCTTCTTTAATTTCTTCTTTTTTGTCTTTTATTAAATAGATATTTTCTTTACTATAATATCCTTTAACTTTTATTTTATCTCCAACATTATATTCTTTTTTATTTATATTAATTTCTTCAATATTATCTCCTATTTCAATATAATTTAATTTTCCTTTAAGTATTGAATTAAACGAAATTATATATCCATCTTTCATTTCTCTACTAATAATTCCTTCGATTTCTTCTCCTTCTTGAATTTTTTCTTCCATATTTCCTTCTTCCTTCATACTTAATTCAACTATTTCTATTCTTCCTTCTATTTCTTTTCCTTTTTCTTTAATTATTTCTCCTTTAACTTGTATTCCAATAATATAACATTCTATTTTCTCTCCTATTTCTATCTTCTTTGTACTATTAATTTTATGTAATCTTCCTGTAATTCCTTTTCCTAAATTTAAATAACTAATACTTTCATTTGTATAACTTACTACTCCTTCTATCTTCTCTCCAATATTAATTGTATTATTTTTAATGCTATAAACAATTGGTTTACTATTAATTGTTCCTTCATAAATATTTTGATATCCTTCCATTTCTTTTCCAATGATTATTTCAACTTCTTCTTTTACTGTATATTTTCCTCCATTCATTCGAATTTTATTTACAAATACAATATTTCCTTCAACAAGACAAACACAATACTCTTCTTTATTAAGAAGAACTTTTCCTTTATATATTTTATTATTTTCTATATGTTGTTTTGTAATCATTTTTTCTTGAATACAATCAATCATTTTTCTTTCTTTATCAACTCCAATAACAATACATTTCATAGTATTTCCTTTATTCATTTCTTTAATATCTCCTTCAATTCCTGTTTTTGGAATAAATATTGTTTCTTCTCTTTCTTTATTTTTTCCAATAATTCCATATGGTTTAATATCTTTTATTTCTATTTTAAGTTGACTTCCATATTTTGGTTCAACATCTCTTTCTACTCTTAATAACATAAATTCTTCTTTAATACTTCCTACACTACTTTCTTTTAATGAAAAAATACCTTTCTTATTTAAATATCCATATACTGTTTGTCCAACTTCTAATACTTCTTCAATTGGTAAATTAGTATCACTAACATTCATTCTATAACAAAGTATTGTTACTCCATTATAAAATGAAATGAAACAATACTTTCCTTTAATTTTACTTACATATCCAATATATTTTCCAACTGTCATTTCTTCTTTAGAATTAAATTTTCCTATTTTTTTTCTTAATGAAATAAGTGATTTCTTTGTTGTAATTACCATTTGTCCCATTTGATTCTTTAATAATAAACATTCTTTTAATATTGTTCCATTTCTTATCATTTTAGGAATATCTTGTCCTTCATCTCCATCAATAACAAGATAATATGGCATCATTGCAATATATTGAACATCTCCACTTTTAATTCTTACTAACATAATTTTTTCTCTTTTAGCAACAACAATTCCTTCATAAATTTCTCCTACTTCAAAATGTCTACTAACATCTTCATATTTTTCTGGTACATTTTCTTCTGGGAATAAATTTAATGAACAAAGTAAAAGTTGTTTATCAAATGAAATAATTCTAACTTTTAAAAGTTGTCCAATACTAATCATTCCTATTTTTTGATTAAATAATTCAATTGTAGGAATAAACCCTTCTATATTATTAAAGAATTTTAAATATACTCCTCTTTTATTATCAATAAATGTTACTGTACCAAATGTTATTGTATTTAATTCTGTTTCTTCAATAGTTGTAATAATTGGTGTTGTTGCTTTCATTAATGTTCTTTTATGTGTTAAATAAATACTATTATTTCTATTATTTACTGTTAATACTCTAAATTTACTTTTTTGTTCTTTTTTAAATACACTTTGTAAATCTTCAATAGGAATATCTCCACTATTAATTTTATCACAAAATCCATAGATTTTTTCTCCTATTTTAACAATAATTCCTTTTTCATTAACTTCTTTAATTGTTCCTTCAATTATCATCCCTGATTTAATATCAAATATACTTTGATATTTATCTGATAATATACTTTCTCTTGTTGTTATTCCACAATACCCATCAAATGCTGAATAATACATTACTCTTCCTTTATGTGTACTTCCTATTTTAAATTCTTTTGGAATATCTGAACAACTTTCATCTTTTATTTGTTTTTTTGATAAAAATACTTCTTCTTTATCTTCAGTTTCTCCAATAATTCCTACATTTTCATCTATTTTACTAATTGTAAATTCTATAATTTTAAAATATTCAAGTGGTGTTTTAGTTTCAAAATCTTCACAAATAACATGTGGTAACATACTTATATAATATTTATTTAGTTGATTATTATAATAAATAACTACTCCTTCTTCTCCTTCTTCATTATTATGAAATAAATGACAATATAAATTTCCTCCTGACATTTTCATAACATTTCCATTTTTTGTTTGATAATTATTTTTAACTTTAACATGACATCCTACTCTTACATTCTTCATTTCTTCAACAATACAACTACTATCTGCAATAATTCCTTTAAATTTATCTCCTACTTCTTCTGTAATTTTTATTTGAATAAAATCTCCTACTTTTCTTATTCTAAATTCTTTCTTTTCTTTATTTTCTTCTTCATTTTCTTCATTTTCTTCATTTTCTTCATTTTCTTCATTACTTATTTCTGACATATCATTTTCTTCTGTTATATCATTTATATCTTCATTTTTTTTAACAAAAACTGTATTATTATTTCCAACATTAACTTGATATCCATAATCTTCAATTGAAAGAATTATTCCATAAACAACATCATTTATTTTAATTCCTCTATTTTCATTTATTATAGAAATATCAAATGTACAATCTAATCTATTTTCTTTTGTAGTTGGTGAAATTACTGATAATGGAATTATATCTCCAAGTTTAACAAATGGAATATTTTCAAATGAACAAACATATTTTAATCTAAATGGTAAACTAATTATAATTCTACCATCTTTAATTTCAGAAACAACTCCAAGAATTTTATCTTTTGGATTTAATGAATAACCAGTTGGAAATGGAATTCTTGTAATTTCTTTTTCTTTTTTTTCTTCTTTTGGTTCTTTAAATTCTTTTTTACTTACTTTCTTTGGTTTGATATTCTTTTTCTTTTCTTCTGTAAGATATTTTAATTGGGTTTTATTATCAATTGACATTGTTTAATAATGTAAGTTAAACCCTAATTTTTTTTCAAAAAAAAAAGAAAAATATCCATTGATATAGTAAATTCATAACTGTTATTTAAATTGAAATGAAAAGTACTATAGAAAATGATGATTCAGAAGAATTTAAACTTCAGATTATAAATACATCTAATCCATATTGGATATGTCCAAATGGATTAATTATTATTGAACGTGATAATAAAAATTATCAAATAGCAAGTGAATTTATTAAAAAAATATCAAAAGTTAAATGTCTTTTAGAACATATGGAAGAATATATAATAACTGAATATACTATTTATTCAGCAATATCAAGTGGAATAAAACCAGAAATAATTATTTATCAATTAAAGAAATATTCTAAAAATAATATTCCAGAACGAATTGAACAACTTATTGAAAAAACAATAAAAAGTAGAATTATAACTGTTATTTGTAATTATGAAGGAAGAAGAATATGTGAAGGAGATAAAAAAATAATAGAAGAAATAAAAGAATGTATAACAATAAATAAGAATGAATATGAATTAAAAAGTAATATTATAGTATTTAAAAAAAAATGTCAAGAAAAAGGAATTTTAATAAATGAAAAAATTGAAATTGGAGAAAAAACTATTCCTATTGCATTAAAAGATGATACTGTTTTGAGAAAATACCAAATAAGTGGAATTAGTTCAGTATTTAGAAAAGGATTTGCACAAAGTGGAATTATTATTTTACCATGTGGAGCAGGAAAAACATTAATGACAATTGGTATTATTTGTACATTTCAACAACCAACAATAATTATTTGTACAACAACAATATCTATAGAACAATGGCGAGATGAAATTAGAAAATGGTCAACTATTCCATTAAATAAAATTAAATGTTTTTCATCAATTATAAAAGAAACAATAGAAGAAAGTTATATTGTAATAACAACATATCAAATGATTCAATCAAAAGAAATTGAAGAAATAAGAAAGAAAAAATATGGAATGATGATTCTTGATGAAGTTCATTCATCAGTAGCAAAAGAATTTAGAAAAATATATTATTTAATTGAAGCAAGATGTAGAATTGGAATAACAGCAACACCAATTAGAGAAGATTGTAAAATTAAAGATTTAGATTATTTAATAGGACCAATATTATATCAAGAAAGTTGGAAAGAATTAATTAAAGAAAAATATATAGCTAATGTTCAATGTATTGATATTAAATGTCCAATGACTATTCCATTTTATGAAGAATATATTAATAATTCAAATTATAGACATAAAATAATTTTATCAGCACTTAATCCAAATAAAATTGAAGTAACAAAATTTCTTATTAAACAACATTTAAAAAGAAATGAACAAATAATATTATTTTGTGATTCTATTATTGTTCTTAAAGAAATTGGTTATCAAATAAATTGTCCAATTTTTTTTGGTGAAAGTCCAAATAAAGAAAGATTAGATATATTAAATAAATTTAAATTAAAAGATATTAATTGTATTGGAATGTCAAGTGTTGGTGATACTTCTCTTGATATTCCTG
This sequence comes from Entamoeba histolytica HM-1:IMSS, assembly GCF_000208925.1. Taxonomy (NCBI): domain Eukaryota; phylum Evosea; order Mastigamoebida; family Endamoebidae; genus Entamoeba; species Entamoeba histolytica. The sequence goes on along the minus strand of NW_001914944.1, from coordinate 35,712 downwards.
ATGCTAGTGTAATTATTCAAATTAGTACAAATAATGGTTCAAGAAAACAACAACTTCAAAGACTTGGAAGAATATCTAGAATTAAAAAAAATGAAAGAATTGGTTATTTTTATACATTAACATCAATAGATACACATGAAGAATATTTTATTCATAAAAAACAAATTTATATGCAAAATCTTGGATTTGGATTTGAATGTATTAATAGTACTATAATAACTCATATGAATACTAATGAACAATTAAATTTAATTAAATATATTCTTAATGAAAGTGATAAACGTTATTTTAATTCTAAATCTAAAAAAGAAAGTATTATTGATTTTTAATTCATTTATTAATTTTCATGTCTTTTTTTCCAACATTTTATACTACAATATGACATTAATATTAATTTTTCTTGAAATTTAATACTTCTTATCATCATTGGATCACATATTTTTTTACAAATATGACATTTAAATGAATCATTATGAAATATTTCATTTAATGGATTTGGTAGTAATTCTTTTTTTAAACATTGTTGATAACAAATCCATATTAATTTAGGAATTCTTTTAATTGGTTGAACAAGTGCAAATTTTGCTAAACATCCATACATTCTTTCAAATCTTTTATCTTGTATTTCTTTATGTTCAATAATATGAAGAATTTCTATAATTTTATCAATTAATCCTTTTCTTTGTGCATATTTAACTACTTCATTACTTTCATATCCTAATCCATTTATTGCTAAACATCCTAATGTATTACATGAAACTCTCCAATATTGTGTTGTACATTTTTCATTTACTAATTTATTTATTATTATTTCATGTATTTTATTTTCAATACATTTCTTTTGTCCAATAGTACAATTTCTTGATATATTTGAATATGCTGCTAATACTGAATATTGTAAATCTGTATTATTTATTTCACATAACATTGGTTTCATTTTTTCTATAATCCCATTTTCAACAATAATTCTTGGATTTATTCTTGCATAATTTGCATATGTTGCACATAATGCTGTTTGAATAAATTGATCATATGGATGAATTTTTATTATTCTTTCAATTTCTTTAATACATTCTAAATCAATAATATATGGTCCAACATTTGCTAATATTGAACAACAACATCTTAAAACTGTTAAATTATATTCATATCTTCTAATAATCTTTTTAATAATTTCTATTCCATTACTTCTTTTAAATTTACTTCTATTTGTTATTTCTAATACCATAATAGCAATACAATACATTACTGCATTAATAATTTCTGCATCCTCTTCAAATCTTTCAATTATTTTTAATAAATTTTCTATTGAAAAAAATTCATCTTCAATTGGTGGTGGAAATGTACTAACTGTAAATTTCCCTGGAACTTCATCTCCAATAAGAACACTACAATACCCTTCACATTTCATTCCATTATATCTTTGATTTGATTGAAGGAGTTTAGTTCTAATTTTAATTTCTCTTAAAATTATTTCTTTCAATTCTTGTTTATTTGTATCTAATGAACTGCGTTCATTATTATTCATTTTTAATATTCTATTCATTATTTTTTTTTAATTCATTTTCTTTCTTTCATTATAATGTCTTTTCATTTATTCATAATTCATTCATATTCTACTTTATAAAAATTATATTTTAGATTTTCAACAAAAAAAAAAAATTAGAAGAAGAAAATAATCTTCAAAAAATAAATGTCTTCTCAATCATCTCCAATTTCTTTAACAAACAATGATTTAGAAATATCAAGTAATAACAATAAACCAATAATAAAACAATTACCAGTTCCTACAAATGAAATTGAAAAACCAGTTATTCAGTTTGGTATTTAATTAATTTTATAATTTAATCAATATTTAAAGAATAGAAATATAGTAGCAACAGTAGAACTTGATTGTACAATTAATTTACAAGATGTTGTTCGTCGAGTTAGAAATGCAGAATATAACCCTAAAAGATTTGGAGCATTAATAATAAGAATTACAAATCCAAAAACAACAGCACTTGTTTTTCATTCAGGAAAATTAGTTGTTACAGGAGGAAAAACAGTTGATGACTCAAGATTAGCAGGAAGAAAATATGCAAGAATTTTACAAAGACTTGGATATAATGTTAAATTTAATCATTTTAAAATACAAAATGTAGTTGCATCATGTGATATGAAATTTGCTATTTCACTTAAAGAATTAATTCAACTTGCTCCAAAAATTACTAAATATGAACCAGAAATATTTCCAGGTGTTGTATATCGTTTAGCTGACCCTAAAATGGTATTATTAATTTTTGCATCAGGAAAAATAGTATTTACAGGAGGGAAAGAAATAGAACAAATTAATAAAGCATTTAGTGAGATATACAAAATATTACTTCAAGTTGCAAACAATGATAATTAATTTTTATTTGTAAAAAGAAAAATTAAATTAACTTTTATTTTAATTTATCAAAGATATGATGGTTTTTCAATTCCTATTCTAGAATCAATTGTATATTTTACTGGTAATGCTCCAATTAATGATAATCCTGTTAATGAACAAAATGTATGCATTGGATCTGGCAATGCTTCTTGATTTTTACCAATTCCTCCAAATCTTTTTGATACACAATTTTCTGTAAATGCTCTATATATAATAAATTCTTATTTTTTTTTTATTATTTATTTAAATAATTCCAAACAAACAATACAAATTTTTTATCTATTAAATGTTCATATCCAAGTGTTTTTAATGTTGAACCAATCCAATAATTATAACATGTATCTGCTGGTTTATTTATTCTTCCTGAAAATCCTAAATAACTTTTTTGAACAAGCCATTGAACTAATTCTTCAATATGATCTAATCTATTTATCATTCCCATTAATGATAAACTTTGAATTGCACAATATGTTGATCCTCCATGACTTTCTCTTTTTGGCATTTGACCAAATGCAAAATCATAACTTCTACAACTCATAATAAATTCAAATAATATTTCTTTATTAATATTTCCCCAATCATTTAATAAATAACATGTAGCACATAATGAATATATAAATCTAATATCATATTCTCCTTCTTCTTCAAGACTTGTTGCAAATACTCCTTTACACTCTTTTCTAAATAATGTATGATATGAATTTACAATGCTAGATTTATCAATTCTTCTTAAATCATATCCTAATTGTGAAAGTGATGCAAGTGCTGCATATGTATAACTAATATGTCCATGTTTAAATATTCCATACATTTCACATCCTGTAAATCCTTGAAATACTTCTTTTGAATCACTTTTTACACTCAGTGATGTTAAAATATATTGTATAGTTTTTTCTGTATCTATTACTTTGTTAATTGGTTGTTCTGGAAATAATATTTTATATGCACCTAAATAAAACATAAGCATTGTAATTCTTCCAATTTCTACACTTTGAAATGAATCAGGAAGTGGTTGTGTTAATCCTCCTATTATAAAGTTTTGTGTTACTTTTAATGATTCTTGAGTTAATCCTTCACTTCTTAAATTAGGTGCATTCATTAATTTCTTTAAGTTCTTTTTCTTTTCTTTTTTCTTTTTTTTTTATTTAATGAAAAGAATTTCAAATTTTACAAATTCATATTAAATTATTTTTTATTAACCATAAATCATAAGATACCTTGAAACTAAAGTTGGAATAGAACAAAGTGTAATATTGTATTTTTCAAAATTATTATGTAAAGCAAAAAGTGGAATTGAACTTAATTTGTCTGTATCAAATATTTTAAAATCACATTTTTCAACAAGATGAATCATATAAATATTAATAATTTCTTTGACTTGACTTACATGAACTGGAATATATGGATATAAATTTTTATCATATTCTATTCTATAAAATGTTCCAAGTAATTCTCCTATTTCATAATGTGTAATATATTCCATTGACATTTTTTTTCTTAATTTTCTTTTTAATCCTTCAACAGGATCATCTTCTCCAATTTTTAATCTTCCTCCAACAAGATGAATTTCATCTTTTAAATCCATTGATAAATTTGATTGTAATACTAATAAATGTGGAAAATTATTTTTATGAACTAAAATAACTCCATAAACTGATGTTCTTGGTACATGATTCTTTTCAACTGATATTT
>NW_001914944.1:29955-31507 GCF_000208925.1 Entamoeba histolytica HM-1:IMSS | reverse complement strand
TCTACACTTTGAAATGAATCAGGAAGTGGTTGTGTTAATCCTCCTATTATAAAGTTTTGTGTTACTTTTAATGATTCTTGAGTTAATCCTTCACTTCTTAAATTAGGTGCATTCATTAATTTCTTTAAGTTCTTTTTCTTTTCTTTTTTCTTTTTTTTTTATTTAATGAAAAGAATTTCAAATTTTACAAATTCATATTAAATTATTTTTTATTAACCATAAATCATAAGATACCTTGAAACTAAAGTTGGAATAGAACAAAGTGTAATATTGTATTTTTCAAAATTATTATGTAAAGCAAAAAGTGGAATTGAACTTAATTTGTCTGTATCAAATATTTTAAAATCACATTTTTCAACAAGATGAATCATATAAATATTAATAATTTCTTTGACTTGACTTACATGAACTGGAATATATGGATATAAATTTTTATCATATTCTATTCTATAAAATGTTCCAAGTAATTCTCCTATTTCATAATGTGTAATATATTCCATTGACATTTTTTTTCTTAATTTTCTTTTTAATCCTTCAACAGGATCATCTTCTCCAATTTTTAATCTTCCTCCAACAAGATGAATTTCATCTTTTAAATCCATTGATAAATTTGATTGTAATACTAATAAATGTGGAAAATTATTTTTATGAACTAAAATAACTCCATAAACTGATGTTCTTGGTACATGATTCTTTTCAACTGATATTTTAAGTTGGTCCATTTGATATCCAAATGTTTGATGTTTTAATTTATCTAATTTTTCTTTTTTATCTATTTGATAATTTTCAATTGGATAAATTTTTAATAATGGTGGATAGTTTCTATGTTCATTTCTTTCTTTTTTCTTTAGTTCTTCTTCTTTTTTCTTTATTTCTTCTTCTTGCATTGATTCTGTTGTTCTTTTTTCTATTGCTTCTTCTTTCTTTATTTCTTCTTCTTCTTGCATTGGTTCTGTTGTTCTTTTTTCTTGCTCTTCCATTTTATTATTAAAAAGTTTTAAATTTTAAACCAAAATATTTTATTTAATATTTATTTAATATCTTTAAACTCTTCATTATCTTCTTCATATTTTATTCTTAAATATTTTTAAGTATTACCATCATATAACTCTTACAAAATAAATAACAAGTCATATCTTTTATTCTCTTTCTTATCAAAAACAATTCATTTAATACTTCATTAATTAATATTAATTAACATAATACATGAATGAATTAATTCTTATTACTTAGAAATGAAAAAAAAACCCTAAAAAAAAATAAAAAGGAAGAAAGAATAAAGAATTAAAATTGATGCAAGACATAACAACTGCAGCAGTATTTTTTATGCAAAGTCATCAAGAACAATTTAAAAGACTTGGAATTCCATCAAATTTAATTATTCCATTATATCATAAACTTGTTGAACAAACTTTTGATGCAGGAAAAGTATTTCAATTTTGTGAAATGCCAGAAGGTATTGTTCCAGAAAATGGAAGAAAAAGTCCATTTGGATTATTATGTATTAAAGAAGAAGGAATAGAAGCAAATTCCGATATTTTTCTTATAGAAC
>NW_001914944.1:28591-29855 GCF_000208925.1 Entamoeba histolytica HM-1:IMSS | reverse complement strand
TTCTTTAAGTTCTTTTTCTTTTCTTTTTTCTTTTTTTTTTATTTAATGAAAAGAATTTCAAATTTTACAAATTCATATTAAATTATTTTTTATTAACCATAAATCATAAGATACCTTGAAACTAAAGTTGGAATAGAACAAAGTGTAATATTGTATTTTTCAAAATTATTATGTAAAGCAAAAAGTGGAATTGAACTTAATTTGTCTGTATCAAATATTTTAAAATCACATTTTTCAACAAGATGAATCATATAAATATTAATAATTTCTTTGACTTGACTTACATGAACTGGAATATATGGATATAAATTTTTATCATATTCTATTCTATAAAATGTTCCAAGTAATTCTCCTATTTCATAATGTGTAATATATTCCATTGACATTTTTTTTCTTAATTTTCTTTTTAATCCTTCAACAGGATCATCTTCTCCAATTTTTAATCTTCCTCCAACAAGATGAATTTCATCTTTTAAATCCATTGATAAATTTGATTGTAATACTAATAAATGTGGAAAATTATTTTTATGAACTAAAATAACTCCATAAACTGATGTTCTTGGTACATGATTCTTTTCAACTGATATTTTAAGTTGGTCCATTTGATATCCAAATGTTTGATGTTTTAATTTATCTAATTTTTCTTTTTTATCTATTTGATAATTTTCAATTGGATAAATTTTTAATAATGGTGGATAGTTTCTATGTTCATTTCTTTCTTTTTTCTTTAGTTCTTCTTCTTCTTTTTTCTTTATTTCTTCTTCTTGCATTGGTTCTGTTGTTCTTTTTTCTTGCTCTTCCATTTTATTATTAAAAAGTTTTAAATTTTAAACCAAAATATTTTATTTAATATTTATTTAATATCTTTAAACTCTTCATTATCTTCTTCATATTTTATTCTTAAATATTTTTAAGTATTACCATCATATAACTCTTACAAAATAAATAACAAGTCATATCTTTTATTCTCTTTCTTATCAAAAACAATTCATTTAATACTTCATTAATTAATATTAATTAACATAATACATGAATGAATTAATTCTTATTACTTAGAAATGAAAAAAAAACCCTAAAAAAAAATAAAAAGGAAGAAAGAATAAAGAATTAAAATTGATGCAAGACATAACAACTGCAGCAGTATTTTTTATGCAAAGTCATCAAGAACAATTTAAAAGACTTGGAATTCCATCAAATTTAATTATTCCATTATATCATAAACTTGTTGAACAAACTTTTGATGCAGGAAAAGTATTTCAATTTT
>NW_001914944.1:2473-28491 GCF_000208925.1 Entamoeba histolytica HM-1:IMSS | reverse complement strand
ATTTAATATTTATTTAATATCTTTAAACTCTTCATTATCTTCTTCATATTTTATTCTTAAATATTTTTAAGTATTACCATCATATAACTCTTACAAAATAAATAACAAGTCATATCTTTTATTCTCTTTCTTATCAAAAACAATTCATTTAATACTTCATTAATTAATATTAATTAACATAATACATGAATGAATTAATTCTTATTACTTAGAAATGAAAAAAAAACCCTAAAAAAAAATAAAAAGGAAGAAAGAATAAAGAATTAAAATTGATGCAAGACATAACAACTGCAGCAGTATTTTTTATGCAAAGTCATCAAGAACAATTTAAAAGACTTGGAATTCCATCAAATTTAATTATTCCATTATATCATAAACTTGTTGAACAAACTTTTGATGCAGGAAAAGTATTTCAATTTTGTGAAATGCCAGAAGGTATTGTTCCAGAAAATGGAAGAAAAAGTCCATTTGGATTATTATGTATTAAAGAAGAAGGAATAGAAGCAAATTCCGATATTTTTCTTATAGAACATCATTTTACTGCAGAACGTGAAGATGCTATGATGGCGATTGCTAAAAATCCACAAATTTTAGTTGAATATGAAGAACTTTTTGGATTAAATTCAGATGATGCAGATCCAGCAACAAGATTGCAAAGATTTTATGATTTAATGTGGGAATATAATTTTTCTCTTCGTCTTAGATCAGAAGAAGAAAATAAAGAAAAATGTTTATGGTATCTTCTTGATAATGTTGGAATTTCAATAATATATTCAAAAACACCAAATTGTAAATTAATACCATTTTATTTCATTCCAACAGAAACATTTTATACATTACTTTTACCAATTCAAAAAATTGAATATGCAGAAATGATTAGTTGTGATTATTTAACACCACTTCAATTATTACCAGATGAATATACTGCTATTCCTTTAAGAAATAGATTTATTGAAGCACAAGAAGTAGTTGATGAAATGATTAAATCATATGAAAAAAAAGAAATAATAGAAGAAAATAAATTAGTAGAGTCATATCAAATTAAACAACAAGAATATATAAGTTCACCATCAAAAATATATAGTCAAAATGATTTAATTAAAAAATATTTAACAATTAGTCCATTTGAACATACAGAAATAATTAATGAAAGTGATGGAATATTCTTATTAAATTCATTAGAAGATGAAGAAATTGAAATGTTTAAAGGAACAAGTGTATACATTGATCAATTTGAAGGAGAAAATTCACTTACAATAAATAAAGAATTATATCATACACTTAAATTAGCATATGGAAAAGAGTATATAAAAATTATTCCAGAAACATTTGATTTTTCTAATCTTGAAGAAGTTAAAGAATTTGTAATAACATATTTTAAAAGAGAAAAAGAAGGAATGGATAATTATTGGATTATTAAACCTATTACAAGAACTGAAGGAAATAGAAATGGTATTTTTAATAATATAAATGCTATTATTAAAATAGCTAATAGTATTCCATGTATTATTAGTAAATATATTATAGAACCACTTCTTATTAATGAAAGGAAATTTGAACTTCGATTTATTGTTTTAATGAAATATGATGTTATGTGGAAAAGTCAAAAACCAGATATTTATTTATATGATAGATTTTGGAGTCATTTTACTACTAACACATTTAATTTAGATGATTTAAATGATTATGAAAGACATTTTACAAGTAAAAAATATGGAAATAAAATAAATACAATGGGTGATATTGATTTTATTAAACAATTTAATGAAAAATATGGAGAAGAATGTAAATGGGAGAATTTAAAAGAAAAAATTGAAATATTAATAAGTAGAACATTTGATGCAGGAATTCAAACACATAAATATAAATTTGAAGTTAATTCATGTGCAATATATGGTGTTGATGTTATGGTAGATTCTCATTTTAATCCAATTCTTCATCAAATTAAATTTCAACCAGATTGTACTGATGCATGTGAAGATGATAATGAGTTTTATAATAAAATATTTACTTGTTTCTTTAAAGAACAATGTAATGCTAAACAAATTTATTAATTGAATTAAAAAAAAAAAACTTTATTTTAATTTTAAATTACAAATCTCTTTTTTCTTTAAATAATGAATCAATATCATCAAAACTAAATTCATCATCAATTTGTTTTCTTTTTAGTTGTTCAGATTCTTCTTTTTCTTCTTCTGTTTCTTGTTTTGTTTTACTTTTCATTATTTTAATTTTATTTAATAAATTAGAATGTTTATTTTGTGTCATTAAAATTGGTTTTTCATCTTGTTTAGAAAATGAATTAATTTTCTTAAGTGATAGTTCAGTTGTTGTTGTTGAAGTTTCTAATAAATTATCAATATCATCTGTTATTTCTTTTATTTCTTTATTTTTATCTTTTGAATTTTCTTCATTTAATTCAAAAAGATCAGTAAAATCACTGTCAAATGAAAATTCTTCATCTTGTTTAACTTCTTTATTAATTTCTTGTTGTTCTTTTATTTGGTCTGTTTTCTTTTCAATATCATTTTGATTATTTGAAATACTTTTCATTTTTGTTGGAATGTTAAATTGTAAATTTTGACTTTTTTTTATTTCTTCAAGTTGTTCTTCAGATTTCCTTTTTTCTATAAGAAAATTAATACTTTGTCCTTTTTTTAAAGGTCCTCCTCTCATTCTTTGTGATGGAAATACAATTCCCGTCATTTCACTCTTTCTTTGTGAATCCATATAATTATTCCAAAAACTTTTTCTTGTTTCTTCTTCTTCTCTTTGTATTGATTTTTCATAATCTTCTTGACTTATATTATGTAATGGTTGAGTATATCCTTTTTTATTTTGTATTTTCTCTTCATTCATTTTAGTTAATTCATTTGAAGTATTTTGTGAATTTACTTTATTATCAATTAAATATTCAAGTTGAAGTGTTTGAAGAAGTCGAATTTCTTCTTCTTCATATTGTTTGTCTGGGTCTATAGGAAATTCTGAATATTCTCTTTTATTTGATGCACCATTATAAGATGATTCAATAAGTAGTATTGCCATAACTGCATCCATTAATGTAACACTTTGATGCATCATTAATTTTGCATGTGCTTGGGAAATTCGAATTAATGATTCAAATAATCTTATTGTTGTTCTTCCTGATTCTCTTCTTTCTTTTCCTCTTTGATATTGAAAATATTTTTGAATTACTAATTCTGCTTCTTCTGTCATTTCTGGAAAAAAATGCATTTTTACATATAAGATATAACATTGTAATTGGTCACAATCAAATAATGGTTTATTAATTGGTTTATGTCCATTTAAAACATAATCAGATACTTGTTCATCCCATATTTTACTTCTATCATCTAATAATAATAATATAATATCAAATCTTGATAATAATGGTGGATCAATTGCAGTATTTAAACTCATTGATTTTGTTGGGTCATATCTTCCTTTTGGATTTGTTGCTGCTAATATAGCTGTTCTTGTATGTAATTGACTAACAATTCCTGCTTTTGCAACTGATAATGTTTGTTGTTCCATTGCTTCATGTATATCAGCTCTATCTGATTTATTAATTCCTGAAAATTCATCAATACAACAAACTCCTCCATCTGCTAAAACTAATGCTCCTGCATCTAAACTTAATTCTCCTCCAATATTAATAACTGAAACGGTTAATCCAGCTGATGTTGTTCCACCTCCAGTTGTTTGAACATGTCTTGGTCCTAATTTAGATGCAAATTTTAATAATTGTGATTTACCTGTTCCTGGATCACCTACAAGTAATAAATGTATTGTTCCTCTTGTTTTTGTTTTTGATTCTTTATCTATTCTTGAAATTCCTCCTGTTGCAACTAACATTACTGCTAATTTACACATACGTAATCCACATAATTCAGGACAAATTGATTGTAATATCATATCCCTTCCTTTAATTGGATGATTTTTATTTTCTTCCCAATATGCTTTAAATTCTTCTTCCATCTCTGCTGTTACATTAATTGCCATTTTATCTACATTTTTAGAAATTATTTCATCTACAAGAACAACAATTTCTAATTCTGGTATTTCATCAATATTATATGAAATCCATCGTACTTTAACTATTCCTTTAATTGTAACAAAATCTCCTGTTTGAACTTCTCCAACATTCTGTCCAAGTAAAATAACACTTACTTGACGTTGTAATCCAGCTGTTACAAAATTATGTATTGGTTCTTGAATTCTTAATTCTTGATAATCTATTGTCTCAGCATTTCCACATTGTGTAAATTTTTTATTTTTACATAAATCTCCTGTTCTTGTTGTTCCTCCACAAAATGGTGGCATTTCAAATTGAAATGACGTTTCAACTTGTGCCTCTACTTCAAATTCTCTTTTGCATTTACTACATCTATACATTCTTTTATTTTCAAGTAATTTAGTATTTGATGATCTTAATACTGTCCCTTCAAATTGTACTGCTTTATTAACATCTGCTGGTGTAGGAAGTGTTGATATTTGAGTATATTCTTTTTGTTTTTCTTCCATTTAATGTTTTTTATAAGATTAATTTATTCTTTCTCTTTCAAATCATAAAATAACTCAATTCTTTAACAACATATTTTCTTTCTTCATTTAACTACCATAAAATTATGTTTTTTAGATGAAGACGTGGCACAACATATTCACAGAAAAGAAATACTTTTTAATAACACTCACTTCTTCTTTAAAAAAAAAAAAAGAGAAAAAGAAAAAGAAAAAAAACCCTTTAAAAACCTTTAATCAAAAACTTGATAATTAAGATAAATGGTTAAGATTCTTTATAAAGGTAATACTTATACTGTAGAAACTGAACTTACTAAACAAGTACGTGAATTACGTTTTGATATTGAAAAGGTAGTAGGATTAAAAGCTTGTAGACAAAGATTATGGTATCAAAAAGGAGAAGAAAAAGTTGTTCTTGAAGTTGATAAAACACTTCAAGAATCAGGAGTTACTGAAGATACACCAATTGAAATGAAAGATCTTGGAGCACAATTACCATTTAGATTTGTATACATTTGTGAATATGTTGGACCATTAGCACTTTATGTTTTAATTTATCTTATTTCATTACTTGCAGGATATCCAAGTCTTCTTCAAAATAAACTTGCAGTTATTATGTGGGTAATTCATTACATTAAAAGAATTGTAGAAACTATTTATGTCCATGAATTTGGAGATATGACAATGCCAGTTTTTAATTTATATAAAAATTGCACATATTATTATGGATTTGCTATTGCTGTTGCAATTAATGTTAATTTCTTCCCAAGAGAAAATTGTTCAATTCTTATTATACTTGGATTAATTGGAATGATTGTATCTATTATTTCTAATGGATATTGTCATCTTCTTCTTAAACAATTAAGAACACCAGGATCACAAGAATGGAAAATGCCACATGGATTCCTTTTTGAATACATTACTTGTGCTAATTATTTCTGTGAAATTATGACATGGATTTTCTTTAATGTTATGACAGGTTTTTCATTCTTTGGTATTGCATTCTCTTGCTGTGGAATTTATCAAATGAGAGAATGGGCATATCAAAGACATCAAAAGTATCTTCACATGTTCCCAGATTATCCAAAGAGATGGATTCTTATTCCATTCATTTATTAAATTGGAATTCTTCTTTTTTTATTTTTATTTTTTTTCATCTTTTTAATTCATTTAATTTTTAATTTAAAGAGAATAAAAGAATATATTATGATAATTGTTTTCTTTCTTCTTCTTTCATTTGGATTTTCTCAACAATGTTTAGAGGCACAAGAAATAATATTAACCTCTTCAAATACTAAAATACTCATTAATAATAAAATAATGAAAGTTTCAACACCATCATATACTGGATGTAATGATTTTAAACAACATCATACAAGATGGTTTAAAATCAAAAATTATGAAAATGTTCCTCTTCTTGTTAATATTTCATATTCTCCAATTACTCATCTCCACGTTGTTGATTCATGTTTATTTCAAAATTGTTTATTAAATTCTTTCCAAAAAACATCTTCAATTATTCTTGAAAGTGAATCATCTGTTTATCTTGCTTTCTTTACTTCAACTCCTCCACTTCAATCAACTCTTCAAATTGATTCATCAAAATTAGATAAAATTAAAATTATTCAACCAAATGAAAATCAAATGAAACATACAACATCTCATATTAAAATTACATCTATACCTACTTCTGTTTTTTGTGGAAATGAGTGTAAAATTTCAATACCTTCTCAATCTAAAACAATTAAAATAGGAAATTGTAATAATCAAATTAAACATATTTCATCAATATGTGAAGATGGAATTAATCCTCTTCAATTCTCATTTTGTTCAAATGGATATATTACATCTTTATTAAATAAAAATTCAGGAAAGTGTATTTTATCACTTAGTCTTGATAAAGAAACATCTATTTCTTTAAAACCATATAAAGAAAAAACAAAAATACGATTGAATAATAATCATTATGAAGAAACTATTGATCTTCCAAAAATTGGTGGAAAAAGACTAAGAAATTATGAAATTAATCTTCCTAAAGGAAAGGTATTATCAATAAATACTGTTAATCAAAATGGTCAAATTATTAAACCTTTCTTATCAAATACAAAATCTTCTAGTTTTCATTGTAATAGTAATGGTGTTTGTTCTCTTTTTAAAAAAGCTTCAAAAAATGAAAAAGTCAATATTGGAATTGGTTTGCTTCATTTATCTAATTTAACTAAAATTGTAATTCATCTTGGTGATACTCCAATTAAAATATCTCATTCTATTCCTTTTACTACTACTCAACCTCAACTTAATTTTATTCCTCATCAACCTCAACTTAATTTTATTCCTCATCAACCTCAACTTAATTTTATTCCTTATCAACCTCCTCAAAATACTCCTCAAATAATTGATGAATATAAAGAAGGTGGTTCAAAACAATATGTTTTTATTTCAATTGGTATGGTTTTTTTCATATTAGTCATTGGATTTATCTTCATTATGTTTCGTCCAAATTCATTATTTAGATTATTCAATTAATTTAAATGACTTTTTTAAACCAATCTTTATTTAATATAATAACTCTTCAAATATATTAATATACTAATATTAAATGAAATAACCAATATTCAATTATAGTAAATAAGAAATTGAGAAAGTAGAATAATACGTAATAATTGGTTTATCTAAATAACTTTGTACCTTTTTTTTTTAATAGAATCAAATAAAAAAAAAGAATAAAAGAAGAAATGAAGATATTTTAATGTTTCATAATTCTTTTGAAAGAAGAAATAACATCTCTTGGAAGATTTTTTAAATTATCAATATTTTCAATAGTATGAAGAGAATAACAATTTTGAATTTGAAGTTTAGAAATAGTAGAAGGAGGTGATAAAGATTCAATACAATCACAATTACTAATAAAACATTCTTGAATTAATGAAGTATCAAGATGATTAAAAGTTTCTAAATTATCACAACCATTAACCGATATAAATTGTAATGAAGTTGGAACATCAATATTTTGAAGATGATTACAATTTGTACAGTCAATTCTAGTTAATGAAGTTGAATTATTAATATTTAATGAAAGTAAATTATTACAATTATCAATACGAATAGATTGTAAAGTAAATGGAAAAGTAACATTAGATAATACTAAACAATTCTTTAATAATAATTGTTTTAAAGAATAATCATGACAAGAAAGAGAAGTTAATGAAGAACAATCATTAATTTCAAGGTTTTCAAGACATGAACCAAAAGAAATAGATTGTAAATTAATACATGAATTTACAATAACATGTTTAACATTAATTTGATTAAAAGAATCTAAATGAACACATTTCCATTCTTTAAGTTCAATTTTATTATTTTTAATTGAATCATTCAATATATTTTGTGTTAAAATAGGACTATTTAAAGTTAAACTAATTTCTAATAATAATGAAGGACGAATAGATAATTCATGAAGATGTTTAAGTTCTATTAAATTTGAACATTCAATAATAGATAAATCAGTTAAATGAGTTGAAAGTGAAAGAGTTTTTAAAGAAGGACAACGAATTATTTCTAAAACATTTAAGAAATTTAATATTTCAATAGAAGATAATTCTAATACTTTACAATTATCTAATCTTAATTTAGTTAATATAGTTGGAAGTTCTAATGTTTTAAGATTTTCCATCAAAAATAATGATAATTCTTTAAGTTGAAGAGAAGTTATTGAATTTAAAGTACGAATATTAAAACAATTACTTAATTCAAGTTTAGTAAGATGAGAAGAGAATTTAAAACTTTTAATTTGTTTTAATCCTGAAAGTTTTAAAGATTCTAATGTAAGTTTTTGTAAATTATCTAAAGAAGTTAATCTTTTAAAAGAGTCTAATACTAATTTAGTAATAGTAGTAGGTAATGTTAATGATTTAACTTTTTTACAAGAAAATAAATGAATTTCTTTAATAGGAGCATCAGATAAACTAACAAGAGAAGATAAAGAAGGACATTCTTTTAATTCTAATTTTGTTAAAGTAGAAGGGATTGTAATTGATTTAATATTTTCCATAGATTCTAAATATAAATATTTAATTGAAATTTTTTTAATATTTGGAAGAGTAATATTCATATTATCATACATAACTAATTTTGAAATAGTTGATGGTAATTTAATTGATTTTAATGAAGAACAATAACAAATTTTAAGTATTTGAATATTTAATTTTTGTAGATTAACAATTTTAGAAATTGATTTACATCCACTAATTTCTAGAAAAGAAATAGTAGAAGGACAACTTAATGAAGTTAAAAATGAACAATTAAGTATTTGAAGGTCTTGAAGAGGAATATTTATTAAATTTGGTAAAGAAATACATTCCCAAGCTTCAATAATAATTCCAGTAAGAGAAGTTGGAATAAATGGATGTTTAAGATTGTAATAGAAAGGTAATAAATTTTTAAAAGGAATATTTAATTCATGTAAATTAGGTAATGTTAATAAATTTTTACATTTAGAAATATTTAAATGTTCTAAAGAAAGTGGAAAACGAATAATTTCTAAACTAGGACATTGAGTTAATTCTATATTTTTTAATACTGTCATTTCTTCTAAATTAGGAAATTCAATAACATGTTGACAATCATTTATTATCATTTTTGTTAATGTTGTTGGAAAACTTAAACAAGTTAATGCATCACAAGCTGTAATATCCATCATTTTTAATGGTAAATCCATTAAATTAGGATAAAAAGTAAGTGAATGACATCCATGAAGAATAAGTGAAGTTAAATTAGGTGGAAATGATAACATTTCAAGATATTTAGCATCTGATATTCTAAGATCTTTAAGTTGATAAAGTTCAGTAAGATTAGTTAATGTAATAGTTTGAGTTGAACTATAATTTTGAAGATTTAAATAAGTAAGAGAAGATGGAAATAATAAATTATCAACATTAAATGATCCAATAGTTTCAAATGATAATAATTTTAATTCTGTAAAATTTCTAAGTTCAATTAATTTCTCACAATTACTAATTTGAATTAAAGTTAATAATGAAGGAAGACATAATGTTGTAAGAGAATTACAATATTTTAAATATAAATCTTTAACAGATGCATTTTCTAAATTTAAAAGATGAGTAATTGATAAACAATCATTAAGTTGAAGATATGTAAGAGTAGATGGAATATCTAATTTAACTATTTTAGAACAACTTATTATTTTTAAATTTTGTAATTTTGCTTTATTTAAATTTTCTAATGAAGTTAATAAAATACATTTATCAATAGATAATTCTATTAAAGATGTAGGAATATTTAATGTATAAAATGAATTACATGATATTAATTCTAATTTTTGAATATAACATTCATTTAATTCTGGAATAGTAATTGAATCTGTATTAATCATTCCAAATGAAATAATATTTTTAGGTAATAATAATGAACATTTATTAATATAATGACAATCATTAAATATAATAGAAGTTAATGTAGTACATGTAGTAATATCAATTGTTTTTATATCTTCATTATCACATATTCCATTAATATTCATTTTAATTGGACAATTTAATAAACTAAATTCTTTAATAAATTCTTTTTTTATTATTAATGAACTAGATATCCAATAAATATTTACATTATCTGGCATTAATTTTACTTTATCATTTAATACACTATCAATTAATTCATTTTTTGTTACAAAGATATGAGCAAATGGTTGATTTTGAATAAATCCTTGACATTCACCTTCTGTTATTTTATCAAATCTAATATATATTTCTTGATTAATTAAATCACAATCACTTAATATTTTTCCTAATAATAATGAATATCTTCCATTACATTTAAAATATATTTCTTTTAATTTATTATTCTTTTTAATTTTTAAAAGACATTCTTTTATTAATTCTTCAAATATTGAAACATCATTATTATTAAAATCAATTCTTAATCGTTTTAATGATATAAGTCCTTCAAAATCAATTATAATTTCTGGATAAAGAATAATTGTTAAATCAATAACTTTATGTTTAATTGATTGAAAAATATTATGATTAACATTTGAAAAATCATTAATTATCATTAATGATTCATATTTTAATAATTTATTTGCCATAATTGTTTCTATTGTTTCTAATTGTCCTTTAAAATGTTTTAAATTTCTAAATACCAATAAATCTTTTCTTGCTGTAATAATTCTTTTTTTCATTCCAATTGTTTTATTTATTTTTTTTTCACTATAATATGGATTTGTTGAAACATGTCTAATTGCTGAATAAATATGTTTACTAACATATCTCATATTAATAACTGTATTAATACTATCTGAATACATTATTACTGCAATTATTTCTTCTAATCCTAATCCTCCTTTTCTTTTAATTTTTTCATCTTTTTCTTTTTCTTTATCACTTTTTTCAAATGGAATAAATAATATTTCTTTCTTTTTATTTTCTTTTGAACTTTCTTTTTCTTTATATTCAATTATATTATTTTCTTTTCTTTCTTCTTTTAAATATTTATTCCCTTCACTATTTCTTCGTTGTTTTTTTTCATTTTCTTCTTCTTTTTGAATTGTACTTCCTGTTGATTTTCTTTTATCATTATTTTTATTACTTTTTAACACCTCCATAATTGATTCCTATATTGTATTAATGAAATGTCTTCTTTTTAAAAAAAAGAAGGAAAATGAAGCAAACCATTAAGAATGAGTAAATCTTTTTAGTTACTACCAAAAAAAAACTATAAAAACGAATTGTTGAAATTCTTTATTATTTTAATGTTTTATTTTATTTTTCATGTTTTATCTATAAATATTTAATCCCAAAAATTAACTTCAATGAAATTTAAAAAAATTTGTAGTTATAAATCAGTTTTCTCTCCTTTTGAAATCATATCAATTCCATTTCCACTTACTAATATTAATTTATGTTGTGTTTGATAATTTTCTTTATTATCTTTTATTTCATATTCAATACAATCTTGGAGAATAATATCTATTTCTTTTAATATATTTTATTATTATATTCTTATTTTTTTAACAAACTTGTATATTCATCAATTCCTTTCATTATTCCAACAAATTCACGTTGACTTTTTAATATTATCCATACTTTTGTATTAATCCATTCAAGTAATATTTGTGTAGGAAGTTGTTTATCCATACAACTAATCCAATTTAAATTATTAGTTTCATCTAATATTTCTTTAATGCAATCTCCTTCTCAACTCCCTTCATCTCCTAATCATCCTCATGATTTGTATTGTGAAAATACAAATTATCATACAAATTCTTCTCGTCAAATAATAAGTCAACGACAACAAGATGAGTCATTAATTGCAACATATCAACAATATTATTATTCTAATTCAAAAATTGAAAACCCTCCTCTATACGCATATCCTGATCCTAAAGTTTTTAATATAAAAGAAACTCTTTCTGTTGTACCTCAACAACCTATAGAATCTCCAATTCAACCTTCTATTTCTGATAGAGTATTATCACCAAATGGTAGACAAATAAAACATCCAATTAAACGATTTGGTAGTGGTGATTTTTGGGAAAAAATGTCAGTAGAATCAGAAAATTATAACTTTAAAGAAAAACCATTTCCACCTGCTAGAATTAGAAAACTTACAAAAATTAATATTGATAATAAACAATTAAAAACAGAAACAGTAGAAATACTTTCTCGTGCATGTGAATTATTTATTAAAGATTTAACAACACGTGCAGGATATATTACTTCATACTCAAAAAGAAAAGTAATTAAAAAAGATGATATTGTTAAAGCAATTGTTAGTGATGAAAAGTTTGATTTTCTTATTGATTTATTACCACATAATTGATTATTTGTAACAATTTATAATAATATTCTTTATAATTTAAACATTAAATTAATTAATCATTTTTAAAACATCTCTTGAACTAATGTTGTTGTTGAACATAAAACCACTTCTTCTTTATTATCAAAAAACATATTGTGAATTTGTGTACCAATAGAAATAATTTCATCAGAATATAAAAATGGTTCATTATTTTTCTCAACTGATTCAATCATTTCATATATATCTATGGTTTTTGTTTGAAAAGAATATCCAAACAATCCAATTACATCTATAATATAGTTATTACTAGTATTGATTATTTGGTATGACGTTGGTTCTTTTGGAAATTTAGATTTTAAATATTCCTTAAAATCAACAACATCTCCTTCAATTTCAATTGTTGATATATAAGGAATTGCAGCATCCACTTCTTTTGGGTGTAATATTGAAAATGTAATAGTTGCATATTGTGCTAATAATCCTATTAGGAAAAATGTTTCAATTGACGCATCTCCAGCATATTGTATTTTACTTTTTTTTATAAGGTGTGGTGTTTGACTTGATTCAGACTCAGAATCATCAGGTACCACAACCGCAGTAAACATCTCAAAATATTTCAAAGAACTTTTTTTCATTAAAATAAAAAATTATTAATTGATATTTATCTCTCTTGTATTTAAAAATAGTTAAACAAAAAAAAAAATATCTGTCTATCTTTTCAAAGTGAAAGAAAAAAAAAATAGAATATTACTCTTGACCCATTTCTTGTTCTTCTTCTTTTTCAATACCAGTAGTATGTTTAGAAACTACTAATATTCTTAACATAGACTTATCTACTAATACACCTGCACTTCTTTTTGATTCTGAATCCATACAATGTGATTTTAAGAATAACATATGACCACTCTCTGATAAAAGAATATTATCTTTTTCATTTCCTTTTCCTCTAATAATATAATCACACTTTGTATTTTCTAGAACATCTGTATCTAACAACCATCCATTTTCTTTAGATTCTTTTTCTGAACCACCTATAGGAATAGTTTTGTAAGAGATTTTCTTCAATTTTTTAAGTTCTTCAAGAATATTAGAAGAAGTGGAAATATAATCTGGTAATCCAAGATGAAGACAAAGAATTTTATTATCAATCAATGCACCAATTGCAAAATGACTAATAGATTCAACAATTGCATAATATAATTTATCATTTCCATATTGATCAATAATTTTAGATTTAATAGAACCAAATATTGGAATTAATTCATTAGGTAGATTTAATAAAGGATATTGAGGATTTAACAATATAAAGTTTAATGGACATAAAATTCTAAGTGCAGCTATCAAAGCAAATACTTCAATTGGATGAGGACCAAATGGTATATAATCACCAACAAGAACTACATTACAAGGACCAAAACTACTTGATGGAATAATTTCTAATGCATAAAAAAGTCTAATTGCATCATCATAACTTCCACTCAAATCACCAACAACAAAACATGGTGGTGTAACAGTAACAAATGAAGGTTTTTGATTAAGAACATTATTTAATCCTTCAATAAGTTCCAAAAATAAAGTTAATGGTATTTGTCCATTTTTCCATTCGTGAGTTTCTCCATGAGGTCCAGTTTGTTTTCTTCGTATAAAATCTTTTTTTAATATTCTCATTATACGATGAGCAACAAGTTGATAAAATTCATCACTATCAGATTTTATTGAAGGATTTGGACTTTTAGCTTCATCAACATTTCTTTCATAAATCATTCCTTTTTTCATTTCATAATATGATTTATTAAAAATATATGTTGGACTATGTTGTTCTAAATATTTTGGTATTAAATCAGAAAGTGAAGTTGGGTGTAAACGAATTCTTATAACTTTATGGTGTATCATTTCACATATAAAATGTGGATTAGAAATAAAAGATTTTCCATTATTCATTGGCATTTCAATTAATTCTATTGAACCATCTTTTGGTAAATCTTTTGGAATAGTCATCTCAAGTTTAGCAAACCATCTTAAAACGATATTAATTGAAACACTATATCTTTTCATATATAATTGTTTAGACATAGAAACTATATTTCAAAAATAAACAACTTCTTTTACTTATGTGTCTTTTCATATAAATTTGATTTATTCAATATTAAATAACAAAAAAAATCCAATTTAATAAATTGGAAGATAAAATAAAAAAAAAACTAAAAGAATTAAAATAAAATGACAAACTTGAGAGAAAGTATTTCAAAAGACATTTATAAAAAACGGGAAAATGAATTATCAATATTACGAAAAAAAAGAAGGGAATTATTCCAAAGTCAAAAACGAGGGATTAATGAAAATGAAATTGATTATAATAAATATTCAATAAATGATTTTGAAATAATAAATAAAACTATAAAAACATGGGAATATTATCTTTATGTTAAAAAAATATCAAATGAACAAAATGCTCCAATCTTTTTTAAATATGGAAATAAACGATTACAAGAAATAAAAGAAATTGAATCAATTAAAGATATATTTATGTCAATAGAAATTTTATCAAAATTTCATTCAATACAAATTCAATTAATATCATCAATCTCTTATTTTAGAAATTTTCTTTTTACAAAATGTTGTAAAGAAATATTAAGAATATTTACAAATATGTGTTATAATCATTCTTTTAATGAAAGTTTAGCTTCATCTTTTCCTCAATTACTTTTTTGTGATATTCAAGATTGTTTTTCTGAATTTTGTGATTTAATTTTATCTATTAATGAACAAACGTTATTTATTTGGATTAATATTGGTATTATAAAAAGATTATTTGATTTCTATGGAACAGATAATCTTGTTGATACGTGTACTGATCATTTAACTACATTTTTAGACTTTCTTGAAGATTCTTTAGATGATAATGATTTTGTTCAATTGGATGATAGAAATGATTCTATTACTATCAATATATTACGTGTATTAAACAAATGGCCTGTTATAGCTACTTATTTTATTAATGAAACATCTGTTATACTTCTTCAATTTCTACCTCAAAATGATGATGAAATTACTCTTTTTATAGAAACTATTTCTTCATTAAGTCAATGTTCATTTAAAACACAACTTTTGGGAATCATTCAACAAAATAGTTATTTGAAAGTCAATAAACATAAGTTATGTAATATGAATTGAATTGTGAATGTTTAAAATAACTAAGTTTTTTTACAAATAAAAAATCTTTTCACTTTCAAATCCAAAAAAAGTTAGATTTGCTTCAGATTATCATATGTCAAGTAAACAACTTCCTAAACCAAAAAGTCCTAGAGCAATTCCATCTCTTATTATGGATAAAAGAAAGAGTATAAAATACTACAGTTCAACTAACTCAACTCCTAGATCTCGTTGTTCACCTCGTAATTCAATTAACACAATTACAATATCTCCTCAAAATGAATTAAAGTCATTTAATAGAAATCCACATTCATCTCCTAAACTCTTGTCTTCCCAAAATTCTAAAAGAAAATCTATTATTTCACCTCAATTACTTACAATTGAAAAAGAAAGTCAATCACTAACAAATTCTATAAAAGAAATGATAGGAATTAGTATCAATAGGAATAATGATGAAACAGATATTTGGGAGAAGGTTTATTTGTTTTCTTTAAATAATAATATTTATATTTTTATTTCATTGAAAATAATAATTAACAAATTAGATGCTTTTAAGTTGTGATGTTGGTATTACAAGTGCAGTTATTCAATATCTAGAACGACAAGAATTAACTCAAGATGAAAAAGAAATAAATTCAATAATGTTATTTAACTTCTTTAATGAACATAATAAATTAACAGAATTAATTAACTTTTGTATAGAAAGAGATATTTATTTAAAATATGATGATTTAAATACATATTCACCATATGTAACATTATATAAATGTATGTTAGGATATACTCAAAAATATTATTTTTCTCAATTCTCTGCCTTTTATCAAAAAAAAGCAACTAAAATGAAAGACACTTCAGTTTGTTTTTTTTTATTCTTTAATTAATTATATATATTAAAATTTGAAATTCATTTGACTAACATAAAATAATATTCATATTATTAGTTAGATGATTGTCAATCATCAAAAACAGTAAAAAATATGGTTGCGTTTAAATCAATTTTAGAAGATATTGTTTCTCTTATGACTGATGATTCTATTGTTCCTATTTATATTAAATATACATGGTCTACAATTTATAAATTATTATATAAAACTAATCCTGACATAGTAATGAAATATATGTATTTAAATATGTTTCTTATTCCTTTTAATGATATAATTGAAGAGTTAATGAAAGTTATTTCATCACAACATTTAAACACATTATTAAATGTCTCAAAATGTTTTCATGAAATAATTTCTCCTTCAAATAAAACACTTCCTTATCCGTTTTGGAAAGAATGGATTGCAACAAAATGTATTGATTTAAAAACGAAACTTAATAATTATATCATTCAAATTTCTGTTTGTTTCAATATTCTTTTTTTATTATGAATATTCATTACATTCTTCTTATTATTTTAGAAATTTTATTGTGATGAATCAGATGTTATAATGGATCTTCCTCAAAATCTTGTTATTCCACTTATTGATTATCTTAAAACTGACTGGGAAAGTTTATATGGATATCTTTCTGAAGAAGGATATCGAATGATTGAACTTCGTATGACTTCTCAACTAGAAATGAAACAAAGAGTTTTGTCTCTTGTTCATCAAATTAATCAACTACGAGTAAGTACTTTTAATGAAAATCAAATGTATCTTCAAAAAATGTCTGAAATGAAAATGAGAATGAAAGATCTTCAAGAAGAAAGAAGATATTTAAGACAATTGTTTAGAGAAAAGTTAGGTGTTGGAATATGCTATGATGACGAAGGACATTTAAGTAATGAAGAGATCATTGAATGACTTATTAACTCACTTTTTTATCAATTAATATTACTTTATATTATTTTTTGTAATAAAAAAGGTTATGTTTCGACAATAAAAAGAATATTTCATTTTAAACATGAAGATAAATAAATGAATGATTTATAAGGTATAAATGATTATTAATCAATATAAGTTATATCAATGAAATAATAGTTAAAGTCATTTTATTAACTATTACCTTAATATTCAGGACTAATTAGTATTACATTCTCTAATGAAATTTATTTATTACAAAAAGAAAATTAATTGAACATAAATAGAATTATCATAATTCATTTAGAACAATTCATTTATGTTAATATGAAAACCAAGATGAGTTATGAGAAGAATAAAAGAAATATAGAATAATATAATGATGAAATAATAAGATAATAATAAAAATAATTTGAACAATAATTGAATAAGTGTTTAAGATATTGAAATAAGAGTAATGAATATAAATAATGAAATTGATGTAAGAAAATGGTATATTTGTATGAAATAAACAAAATAATAATTACATTAAATAATAAATGATGTACTATTTGTAATTATAAAATAACAAGAAATGAAGATAAAATAAATTATAATATAAATAAGAAAATACAAATTAAATATGGGTTAATAAATGAATAACCAAATGATGAGAATAACTAAAAAAATGAAAAAAAAAACAAATAATTATATAATTAAATGTTAATAAAATTGTTATTTATTCATTGATTATTTGATATTAGTCAGATCAGTTGTTATTAAAATGAGTAAATTATTTATTTTATTTATTATTTAGATTTTCTTCTTGTTTTGTTTGAATAAATCATTCTTCTTTTTATCTTCTTCTTTGATTTTTATTGTAATTTTAATGAATATAATCTTTCTTTATTTTCTTATTTTATGATAAATGAATATTTCATTATCATTATATAATTATATATAATTTCATTTATTTATTAATATCATCATTTATATCTTTTTCTTTTATTATTATTCTTTCATATTATCTTATTTCATTATTTGTATTATTATTTGCTATATCTTATAATCAGATAATAACTGGTGATTCAATGCTTGGAAATATTTTAGGGTTTGTGTGATATTTCTGAATTGTATTTTTCAAATTTATTAATTGAGTTTGGATAAAATAATAAAAATTGTATTATCTTATTATATAAAGAGTTTATAAAAAGTTGTAAATGTGATGAATAAGATGAACTAGAAAATAAAGAGTAGAACTATTTAATGAAAATTACTAAATCAAGAAATTATAAAAGAAGAGAAATGAAACAACTAGACACAGTGTATTTAATGAAAGTAATACCTCATATCAGAGATATGAAAGATATTCAAAATATTGAACTGATTAATAAGAAATGTGGGGTTGCGATTAATTCATTAAAAGTTAATCCATGGTTTACATCGGAAAAAGATATTAATAAATTTTGTAGAATATTTAATCCACCAACATGTAATTGTAATTTACTTCCAGTTGATGAAACAATATTAATGAAAGTTGAAAAGATTAAAAATTATGATATTGATAATTTTTTAAGAACAATGGAAATGTTTGATGAAGAACGGATGATTGAAGAAGGAGAAGAGGAAATAGGAATAACAGAAAAAGAAAAAGAGAGAATAAGAAAAATTATTCAAAAAGTTGAAACAATAACATGTCTTTCAGACATTCCAGAGGAATTAATAGAAATTTTAATTGAAAATATGCAAAAAGGAATAAAAATAAGATGTGGTGAAGTATTTTCAGTATTATTTGAACGAATAATTGATAAAGTTAAAATAAAAGAAGAAAAATATCCAAGTGAAATAATAATTGAAGGAAATACAAATGGAGTATGGATAAAAAATATAGAAAAAAAGAATATAAGAATTATTTATGATGATATACCAGAAAAAGTTATTTCTAATACACCAAAAGGTATTAAAGTATATTCTCATAAAATTCTTATAAATGAAGAAAATAATGAACATAATATAATACCTATTAGAACATCATCAAATGATATTGATAACTATAATTTATTCGATATTAAAATTACTATCAATGATATTATTAATGAGGAGAAAAGAAAAAAAATTCATAACATTCTTAATGACTTATACGCCAATTGCATTTCATTTATTGAACCTTTACAAAAAACATTTGAAGAAAATGTTCAAATTACAAATATTGAGTTACCAGAATTACCTAAACATATTAAATATCTTTTTATTAGAACAAAAAAGACAAAGTTAATTATAAATCAACAATATATTGAAACATTAATTATTGAATCAGATAATCCATCTATTGAACTACTAAATACACTTCATTTAAAAGAATTAAAAATTATTGGTGTAAATGAAATAGATGAAAAACAAAGAGGTAAATTACAATTTGGATTTAAACAAAAACCTAAACAAGAAGAACAAGAAAAAAAAGAAAAAGATAAGTTATCATTTGAAAATACATTACCAAATCTTGAAGTACTTCAATTAATACGATGTTATAATTTAAATATTAACACAACAACAAATAAAATCAAAAATATTGAAATGACTGAATGTGAAAAGTGTCAAATTAGTGTTAAATCAGATTATCTAGAAAAATTGAATTTCAACAGAAATAAAGAAATAGAAATTAAAATCATAACAGACAAAAGAAGTAATAATTATATTAAAGAATGTGAGAATTTCAAATTAGAAATAGAATCAAACAATGAACAAAACATTGATATAATAAAAGGAAATATAATTGAAATTAAATCACCTCTGAGCCAATTAATAATAGCAGAATCTAAAGAAGTTAGTATTAAAGGAAATGAAAAATGTAATTCATTGAAAGTAGTTGAATCTACAATCAATGAAATTGATATTAAACCAAAGAGAATTATATTGAAAAGAAATGAAGAATACAAAAGAATGTCATTGAAAGAAGCAGAAGAGATTTGTATTATAAGAATGAAAGATTCAACTTTTGAAGGATTATTTGATAACTGTAAGAAATTATATATTGATGAATGTGAGAATTGTAAATTCATAATTAAACAAAATGAAATTAACAAAATGAAATTAACAAAATGAAAATAACAAGATGTAAAAATACAGAAATTACAGGGAAATTAGATAATCTTGAAGAAGTCAACACAATAGATAATGAAGAATGTAGTATTCCAGAAACAAAGAAGAATACAAAAGAAGATACAGAAATAATAGATATGAATAATCAAAAGAAAGACATAGAAATAGAAACAGATAAGAAACATGTTATAATAAGAAATGGTTATGACAGTATTATTAAAATTAAAAGTGATATTAACAGTGATGTTACAATAGAAAATAGTGAGGATATAATATTTGAAGGAGAATATGAAGAATATGGAAATATTCAATTCAATAATTGTAAGAATAAAGAACAAAAAGAATATAATGAACAAGAAATTAAATCAAGAATCAGATATGCTCAATCAATAATAATTAACAAATGTGAGAATATGAAATTTGATATTGATGAAGTTAAAGAGTTATTAGAAGTTGTTGATAGTAAAGTTGGGATTTTTGTAAGACCATTCCCTTGTGATGTAAAGACTGACACAATACATATTGAAAATAGTCAATTAATATCTTTCTCTTCATTTGCATCATGTAATAAAGGAATTATTATTAATAGTAGTGGAATTAATAGTATTTCATATTGTCAAGAAGAAGTTATAATGAAAAGAATGCAAGATGTAAAGTTTATGTTAAGTGAAAAATTGAAGAAACTTGAAATGGAAGAGTGTAGTGGAATTGATATTGATAGTGATGTTAAAGGAAAAGAAGTCAAAATGATAAAATGTCAAAATATGAAGATAATTGACACTTCAAATTCAATTCAACCAATTGAATGTGATAATGTTAAAGTGATAACAGAACAACAAAATGGAATGGGAAGTGGATTTGGAAGATTCTTAGCCAGTGGGAATATAGCAATGGGAGGATTTGGAGGAGAGTTTCTCCATTAAAGAAAACCTAATACCCATACCTAATTCAATTAGTTTTTGATAAATTGGAATTTTATAATAAGAGAAAAACTATTAGTTGAAGTAATACTTGAAGTCAAGAAGTTCGTTAAAGCATTTTCTTTATATCCGAATTTCTTTTCAATACAAAAGACATAATAGTTTATATCATCATTAATGAACAATGTCATTGAAGCTTGAAAAGAAAGTCAAACAAGAAATAAATATTCAAATCCAGTGAGGAGAGTAATTGTCAATATCAATAAAATGAGTTTTAATATGAATAATAAAAGGAATAAAAGAGAAGAAGAGAAGAAGAAAAGAATCAAATGAGGAAATATGAATATGAATAAAGACAATATAAATAATGAATATAGAATAATACCAAAGAGTGAAAGTGAAATAAGAAAAGAGAATATGAAGAAGAAAAATAATTAAAGAAAAGAAGATATACAACAAGAAAGAAGTTAAGTCAGAATAAAAAGAAAAATGAGAAAGTCCAAGAATAAAAAAAAAAAAAAAAAAAAAAAAAAGGTCAATTATTAGATATATCCTCAATTGGATTTTCTTCATATTGAGAAGTGATTATTTCAATTTCTTCAATATGCTCTATTGGTGTAATAGAGTTCATTTCTAATATACTCGCATTAGATTGTTCTTCTTCTAATGTGCTGCCAGAATTTCCTGTATAAAACATTAAGTCTTTCATATTTTTTATTATTATTGTTCGCAGGATTTTGGAAAAGTCTAATTGTAATTTTAATGTTTTTAATCTTCTTACAGACTCTTTGTGTATTAATCAATTTATTGATAATATTACAGGTATTATTTCTACATATATTATTTCTCTATTATTTCTTAATTTCTCTTGTAATTCTTTGTATTTATTTATTTTGTGAATGTAATTTAATTCTAAATTATTATCTTGACATATAACAACATCTATAATATATCCTTTCTTTTCTTTCATATTTTGATAATATATATCTGGTCTTCTAGCATGGAAAGAATTATCACTAACCAATAAATCTTTATTGTAAGTTATGATCATTTTATCATTATTAATACATTTATGAAGATTATTAAAATCAATAGCATCAAATTCATTAAAATGTGTAATTAATATGTGTTTAAATATTTGTTTACAAACATAATTATGTTTTGATATTTGATTCTTTTTCATTACATCATAACAGTATATGAATAATAGATGCTATTGTGTTAGGACAATGTTTACAATATTTTAAATCATCATTTTGGAGTATTTTAGATTTAATATTTCCTGTCATAGTTACTCCTTCTTGCATTTTTACTATTTGGAGGAATGCATTTCTTTTTATATTCAATGACCTCCATGTGGTTATTGTTAATTTCTTATCATTAAAAGTGCCATTTGCACATCTTATATATTCACCACATTTCTTTTCTTTCCAATCATTTAAATATCTATCATTTAGTTCATTATTTACCCATTCAAATACTTCCTTTACATTGTGCTTTCTTTCATTTATTTCTATTATATTCATTAATTCATTAAAATTAATCTTCTTACCAAATGCTTTCTTCATTCTTTTAATTATTCAATTTGGATTTTCTTTTATTATTTCTATCATTTCTCCTATTTCTGTGCTTGATCTCCACTTATATTTTAAATATATTCTTAATAATTCTTTACCACATTCATCTCTTGCTGACATTAATCATATTCATAATTCATTTATTTTAACATATAATCTACTTTTTGGGATATTTCTACTGTATAATTGGAGTTGTATTAATGATTTTCTTATTTGTTTATCTATCTTCTCTAACTCTCATAGTTTCCATGGGACAATACTAAATCCATATCTTAATTTGGAGATTATATCACTATTAATCTTTCTTATTGTATTGAGGCTGCTATACTTCATAGTATTTAATGATGATAAAATAGAAGATACATAATTTAATATTCTTGTACAATATTTATTATTATTTATTTTATCTCATATTTCAATACCAAGATATTTATAATGATTGTCATTAGTTACTCTTGGTAGTTCAGCTAATTCACCATTTATTTGACTATTAATATTAGTCATTATCCCACTCTTTTCTACATTAATTTTTAATCCTATTGCATTAAATATTTCTTTAGTTAATTTGTGTGCTTTTTCCATTTCATTGAGGCTATTAGTCATTATCTTTAAATCGTCCATATACAATATGTGAATTAACTGGACTTGTTTTTCTTCTCCATTCATTTTAATATTTAATTTGTTTATTTGTTTATCTAATTGTTTAGATAATACATCAATAGATAATACAAATAAAAGTGGAGATAAACTATCATTTGTATTATTCATCTTTCTACATTAATTATACCTACACTTTCATGATTGTAATATAAATTAAGATGTGTATTATTTAATATGTATAATATACTATTAATTACTACTAGTTGGATATTAAAATATATTAAGCATTGTTTAATCCATTGATGATTAATACTATCATATGCTTTGGAGACGTCATAATATGTTTCTACCCACTTCCATTTAGCCTTTATTAATAATTGAATGATTATAGTATTGTATAATAATCCTTCTTTTGATGCGTATGTGTATTTCTTACATCAAATTTGATTTAATGATAGTTGTTTTTCAATTGGATTTAGCATCAGCTGGCTTTCTATTTTCATTTTTAATATTGATGTATATACTTTTAACAGACAATTTAAGCAAATTACTGTTTGTAATTCTGTGGGTCTAATTTATCTCCTTTCTTATATATTAATATTGTTTCTTCCTTGAATAAAATGAGGAGGTATTTCATTAGGATTATTTAACCATTCATTAAATAATTTTAATAAATATTTCATTGGTTGTTCTAAATATTTAATCCAAAATCATTGTATTTTATCAACTCCCGGTGCCTTCCAGTTATCAGTAAATTTAATATCACAGTCTAGTTCATTGGGAGTGATTATTGATATTCTATTATTAATTCTATCTTCAATTAATATTTCATATAAATTAATATTTAGGAAATCTATATTAGTGTTAGTTTCATAGATTCATTTCCAGAAATTAATAGTGGAGATATTATCTGGATATTCATCTTCTTTATATTTATTTAGATGTTGCCTTTTCCAATATTTCATCATTTTATAATTCCATCTTATTCTTTTCCAATTATTCTTTCTTGCTTCTATTTCTATTCTTTTCATCTTTCAGAGGTATTTATAATAGTTTATTTGTTTATTTGTTTTTATTTTAATATGATATATATCATTTTTCTTAATATGTAATATTCTTTTTAATTTCATATATTGTTTATTATGGAGTAAATCTCTTATTCTATATATTTTTGATTATAATATTCTTTCTATACTTCTCTTTCAATTTCTTTCTTGTTTATTTTTATTAATTATGTTAATAGTGGAAGCTACAGATTTAATATAATGATAATATTCATCTAATGTATTGATTATTATTTCATTTTTATTAATAATATTAATTATTTGATGTATTTTCTTCTTATTGTAATAATAGTTAATAAATTGTACATCTTCTTATTCTTTCATTTCTTCTTTAATTATTTTCATTACCTCCTCTTCTTCTATTTCTTCTTTCTTGTTCATTTTTGATATTATTTCTTTTAATTCTTTATCTTTCCATTGATGTTTTATTAATTCTTCCATTATTCTATTTATTTCTCTTTTATTTTCATTCTTTATTTTAAATGTCTTCTTTATTATTTCTTTATATTCATTAATATCATTAACTTTAATTCCAAATTCATGTATTAATCTTTCTATTATTTCTTCTTTAAGTTGACCTCTTAATTTTCTTTCAAATAATTTTAAAGCAAAACATTTATAAAGTGTTAAAATTTCTTCTTTTCTATCTGTTTGCTTCCCCCGTTTTTTTGATTATCTAATTCAAATGTGGTGATCTTCTTATGCTGAATATCAATTTCTTCAATGGATTTCTGCGTTAACTTTCTTTTTTTTGGAATATCATCTTCACTTGATGATATTTCATCAGCTACTACCACATTGGGGGAGAGGTCATTCACAATTTGTGTTTCAGATGAGTCTGTTATATTGTAAGTTACCTCATCTTTCTTCTTTTCTTCTTGTGTGTTTTCATTTTCTAATTTAGATAATTTATCTTTCAAGAATAATAATTGTTGTGTTAAATTGTTTACTTCAGACCTTTTTCTTTCAGATTCAGCATGGAATTTGAATATTTTTTTATCGCACTCATGGTTTTTTGTGCTTATCTCATTCTCATGCTTCTTCTTTAATGCCACAATATCTTTTGTTAGTTTCTTAATGGTTTGGTCTTTTATTTGTATTTCCTTTTTCATTTCTTCTTTCTCTTTCATATCCTCCTCCACTTTCTTTTCTATTTCTTCTACTCTTTTTTTCTTTTTACTGTTTTCTTCTTCCTTTTCTACCAGCCTCTTCTTCTCTCCTTTAGTAAACCTCCTCTTCTCCTCAGCAAGCCTCTTCTCCTCTTCTTCTCTCCTTTAGTGATCTTCTTCTCCTCAGCAAGCCTCTTCTCCTCTTCTTCTAGCCTCTTCTTCTCCTCAGCAAGCCTAGCTTCTACTCTCGTAGAATCTTTATCATCGTCTTCTTCACTTTCAATACCCATTACATAGTTATTGTATATTCTATTATCATTAATCTCATTTGGGTTGTACTGACTATTGTCTTCTTCCATCGTCATACTAATAGTTTCTTCTTCCATTCTGATTGTTT